>NW_028175039.1:0-37899 GCF_965226575.1 Pagrus pagrus
CTCCAATCGCTCTGAAACGCTCATTTTTGACATAAGCCACTTTTCACCTTTAATGAATGAAATTCCAGGTAAAAACTCCTTTGCCATGAAGAAGATCCAAATTCAACCAGTTCAGGCTAGTAAACCTGTTTGAAAGACCTTTTTTCAGTGAAATGCAGCTTAGTGCAAAAACAGGCTGCTCTCGCTCTGAAACGCTCATTTTTCACAAAAGCCACTTTTCAGCGCTAAAACAGCCTCCAATCGCTCTGAAACGCTCATTTTTGACATAAGCCACTTTTCACCTTTAATGAATGAAATTCCAGGTAAAAACTCCTTTGCCATGAAGAAGATCCAAATTCAACCAGTTCAGGCTAGTAAACCTGTTTGAAAGACCTTTTTTCAGTGAAATGCAGCTTAGTGCAAAAACAGGCTGCTCTCGCTCTGAAACGCTCATTTTTCACATAAGCCACTTTTCAGCCTTAGGCGACTGTACAGTGCTAAAACAGCCTCCAATCGCTCTGAAACGCTCATTTTTGACATAACCCACTTTTCACCTTTAATAAATGAAATTCCAGGTAAAAACTCCTTTGCCATGAAGAAGATCCAAATTCAACCAGTTCAGGCTAGTAAACCTGTTTGAAAGACCTTTTTTCAGTGAAATGCAGCTTAGTGCAAAAACAGGCTGCTCTCGCTCTGAAACGCTCATTTTTCACATAAGCCACTTTTCAGCGCTAAAACAGCCTCCAATCGCTCTGAAACGCTCATTTTTGACATAAGCCACTTTTCACCTTTAATGAATGAAATTCCAGGTAAAAACTCCTTTGCCATGAAGAAGATCCAAATTCATCCAGTTCAGGCTAGTAAACCTGGTTGAAAGACCTTTTTTCAGTGAAATGCAGCTTAGTGCCAAAACAGGCTGCTCTCGCTCTGAAACGCTCATTTTTCACATAAGCCACTTTTCAGCGCTAAAACAGCCTCCAATCGCTCTGAAACGCTCATTTTTGACATAAGCCACTTTTCACCTTTAATGAATGAAATTCCAGGTAAAAACTCCTTTGCCATGAAGAAGATCCAAATTCATCCAGTTCAGGCTAGTAAACCTGGTTGAAAGACCTTTTTTCAGTGAAATGCAGCTTAGTGCCAAAACAGGCTGCTCTCGCTCTGAAACGCTCATTTTTCACATAAGCCACTTTTCAGCCTTATAGGCGACTGTACAGTGCAAAAACAGCCTCCTCTCGCTCTGAAACGCTCATTTTTCACATAAGCCACTTTTCAGCCTTAGGCGACTGTACAGTGCTAAAACAGCCTCCAATCGCTCTGAAACGCTCATTTTTGACATAAGCCACTTTTCACCTCTAATGAATGAAATTCCAGGTAAAAACTCCTTTGCCATGAAGAAGATCCAAATTCAACAAGTTCAGGCTAGTAAACCTGTTTGAAAGACCTTTTTTCAGTGAAATGCAGCTTAGTGCAAAAACAGGCTGCTCTCGCTCTGAAACGCTCATTTTTCACATAAGCCACTTTTCAGCCTTAGGCGACTGTACAGTGCTAAAACAGCCTCCAATCGCTCTGAAACGCTCATTTTTGACATAACCCACTTTTCAGCCTTAATGAATTAAATTCCAGGTGAAAACTCCTTTGCCATGAAGAAGATCCAAATTCAACAAGTTCAGGCTAGTAAACCTGTTTGAAAGACCTTTTTTCAGTGAAATGCAGCTTAGTGCAAAAACAGGCTGCTCTCGCTCTGAAACGCTCATTTTTCACATAAGCCACTTTTCAGCCTTAGGCGACTGTACAGTGCTAAAACAGCCTCCAATCGCTCTGAAACGCTCATTTTTGACATAAGCCACTTTTCACCTTTAATGAATGAAATTCCAGGTAAAAACTCCTTTGCCATGAATAAGATCCAAATTCAACCAGTTCAGGCTAGTAAACCTGTTTGAAAGACCTTTTTTCAGTGAAATGCAGCTTAGTGCAAAAACAGGCTGCTCTCGCTCTGAAACGCTCATTTTTCACATAAGCCACTTTTCAGCGCTAAAACAGCCTCCAATCGCTCTGAAACGCTCATTTTTGACATAAGCCACTTTTCACCTTTAATGAATGAAATTCCAGGTAAAAACTCCTTTGCCATGAAGAAGATCCAAATTCAACCAGTTCAGGCTAGTAAACCTGTTTGAAAGACCTTTTTTCAGTGAAATGCAGCTTAGTGCAAAAACAGGCTGCTCTCGCTCTGAAACGCTCATTTTTCACAAAAGCCACTTTTCAGCGCTAAAACAGCCTCCAATCGCTCTGAAACGCTCATTTTTGACATAAGCCACTTTTCACCTTTAATGAATGAAATTCCAGGTAAAAACTCCTTTGCCATGAAGAAGATCCAAATTCAACCAGTTCAGGCTAGTAAACCTGTTTGAAAGACCTTTTTTCAGTGAAATGCAGCTTAGTGCAAAAACAGGCTGCTCTCGCTCTGAAACGCTCATTTTTCACATAAGCCACTTTTCAGCCTTAGGCGACTGTACAGTGCTAAAACAGCCTCCAATCGCTCTGAAACGCTCATTTTTGACATAAGCCACTTTTCACCTTTAATAAATGAAATTCCAGGTAAAAACTCCTTTGCCATGAAGAAGATCCAAATTCAACCAGTTCAGGCTAGTAAACCTGTTTGAAAGACCTTTTTTCAGTGAAATGCAGCTTAGTGCAAAAACAGGCTGCTCTCGCTCTGAAACGCTCATTTTTCACATAAGCCACTTTTCAGCGCTAAAACAGCCTCCAATCGCTCTGAAACGCTCATTTTTGACATAAGCCACTTTTCACCTTTAATGAATGAAATTCCAGGTAAAAACTCCTTTGCCATGAAGAAGATCCAAATTCAACCAGTTCAGGCTAGTAAACCTGTTTGAAAGACCTTTTTTCAGTGAAATGCAGCTTAGTGCAAAAACAGGCTGCTCTCGCTCTGAAACGCTCATTTTTCACATAAGCCACTTTTCAGCGCTAAAACAGCCTCCAATCGCTCTGAAACGCTCATTTTTGACATAAGCCACTTTTCACCTTTAATGAATGAAATTCCAGGTAAAAACTCCTTTGCCATGAAGAAGATCCAAATTCATCCAGTTCAGGCTAGTAAACCTGGTTGAAAGACCTTTTTTCAGTGAAATGCAGCTTAGTGCCAAAACAGGCTGCTCTCGCTCTGAAACGCTCATTTTTCACATAAGCCACTTTTCAGCGCTAAAACAGCCTCCAATCGCTCTGAAACGCTCATTTTTGACATAAGCCACTTTTCACCTTTAATGAATGAAATTCCAGGTAAAAACTCCTTTGCCATGAAGAAGATCCAAATTCATCCAGTTCAGGCTAGTAAACCTGGTTGAAAGACCTTTTTTCAGTGAAATGCAGCTTAGTGCCAAAACAGGCTGCTCTCGCTCTGAAACGCTCATTTTTCACATAAGCCACTTTTCAGCCTTATAGGCGACTGTACAGTGCAAAAACAGCCTCCTCTCGCTCTGAAACGCTCATTTTTCACATAAGCCACTTTTCAGCCTTAGGCGACTGTACAGTGCTAAAACAGCCTCCAATCGCTCTGAAACGCTCATTTTTGACATAAGCCACTTTTCACCTCTAATGAATGAAATTCCAGGTAAAAACTCCTTTGCCATGAAGAAGATCCAAATTCAACAAGTTCAGGCTAGTAAACCTGTTTGAAAGACCTTTTTTCAGTGAAATGCAGCTTAGTGCAAAAACAGGCTGCTCTCGCTCTGAAACGCTCATTTTTCACATAAGCCACTTTTCAGCCTTAGGCGACTGTACAGTGCTAAAACAGCCTCCAATCGCTCTGAAACGCTCATTTTTGACATAACCCACTTTTCAGCCTTAATGAATTAAATTCCAGGTGAAAACTCCTTTGCCATGAAGAAGATCCAAATTCAACAAGTTCAGGCTAGTAAACCTGTTTGAAAGACCTTTTTTCAGTGAAATGCAGCTTAGTGCAAAAACAGGCTGCTCTCGCTCTGAAACGCTCATTTTTCACATAAGCCACTTTTCAGCCTTAGGCGACTGTACAGTGCTAAAACAGCCTCCAATCGCTCTGAAACGCTCATTTTTGACATAAGCCACTTTTCACCTTTAATGAATGAAATTCCAGGTAAAAACTCCTTTGCCATGAATAAGATCCAAATTCAACCAGTTCAGGCTAGTAAACCTGTTTGAAAGACCTTTTTTCAGTGAAATGCAGCTTAGTGCAAAAACAGGCTGCTCTCGCTCTGAAACGCTCATTTTTCACATAAGCCACTTTTCAGCGCTAAAACAGCCTCCAATCGCTCTGAAACGCTCATTTTTGACATAAGCCACTTTTCACCTTTAATGAATGAAATTCCAGGTAAAAACTCCTTTGCCATGAAGAAGATCCAAATTCAACCAGTTCAGGCTAGTAAACCTGTTTGAAAGACCTTTTTTCAGTGAAATGCAGCTTAGTGCAAAAACAGGCTGCTCTCGCTCTGAAACGCTCATTTTTCACAAAAGCCACTTTTCAGCGCTAAAACAGCCTCCAATCGCTCTGAAACGCTCATTTTTGACATAAGCCACTTTTCACCTTTAATGAATGAAATTCCAGGTAAAAACTCCTTTGCCATGAAGAAGATCCAAATTCAACCAGTTCAGGCTAGTAAACCTGTTTGAAAGACCTTTTTTCAGTGAAATGCAGCTTAGTGCAAAAACAGGCTGCTCTCGCTCTGAAACGCTCATTTTTCACATAAGCCACTTTTCAGCCTTAGGCGACTGTACAGTGCTAAAACAGCCTCCAATCGCTCTGAAACGCTCATTTTTGACATAAGCCACTTTTCACCTTTAATAAATGAAATTCCAGGTAAAAACTCCTTTGCCATGAAGAAGATCCAAATTCAACCAGTTCAGGCTAGTAAACCTGTTTGAAAGACCTTTTTTCAGTGAAATGCAGCTTAGTGCAAAAACAGGCTGCTCTCGCTCTGAAACGCTCATTTTTCACATAAGCCACTTTTCAGCCTTAGGCGACTGTACAGTGCTAAAACAGCCTCCAATCGCTCTGAAACGCTCATTTTTGACATAACCCACTTTTCACCTTTAATAAATGAAATTCCAGGTAAAAACTCCTTTGCCATGAAGAAGATCCAAATTCAACCAGTTCAGGCTAGTAAACCTGTTTGAAAGACCTTTTTTCAGTGAAATGCAGCTTAGTGCAAAAACAGGCTGCTCTCGCTCTGAAACGCTCATTTTTCACATAAGCCACTTTTCAGCGCTAAAACAGCCTCCAATCGCTCTGAAACGCTCATTTTTGACATAAGCCACTTTTCACCTTTAATGAATGAAATTCCAGGTAAAAACTCCTTTGCCATGAAGAAGATCCAAATTCATCCAGTTCAGGCTAGTAAACCTGGTTGAAAGACCTTTTTTCAGTGAAATGCAGCTTAGTGCCAAAACAGGCTGCTCTCGCTCTGAAACGCTCATTTTTCACATAAGCCACTTTTCAGCCTTATAGGCGACTGTACAGTGCAAAAACAGCCTCCTCTCGCTCTGAAACGCTCATTTTTCACATAAGCCACTTTTCAGCCTTAGGCGACTGTACAGTGCTAAAACAGCCTCCAATCGCTCTGAAACGCTCATTTTTGACATAAGCCACTTTTCACCTCTAATGAATGAAATTCCAGGTAAAAACTCCTTTGCCATGAAGAAGATCCAAATTCAACAAGTTCAGGCTAGTAAACCTGTTTGAAAGACCTTTTTTCAGTGAAATGCAGCTTAGTGCAAAAACAGGCTGCTCTCGCTCTGAAACGCTCATTTTTCACATAAGCCACTTTTCAGCCTTAGGCGACTGTACAGTGCTAAAACAGCCTCCAATCGCTCTGAAACGCTCATTTTTGACATAACCCACTTTTCAGCCTTAATGAATTAAATTCCAGGTGAAAACTCCTTTGCCATGAAGAAGATCCAAATTCAACAAGTTCAGGCTAGTAAACCTGTTTGAAAGACCTTTTTTCAGTGAAATGCAGCTTAGTGCAAAAACAGGCTGCTCTCGCTCTGAAACGCTCATTTTTCACATAAGCCACTTTTCAGCCTTAGGCGACTGTACAGTGCTAAAACAGCCTCCAATCGCTCTGAAACGCTCATTTTTGACATAAGCCACTTTTCACCTTTAATGAATGAAATTCCAGGTAAAAACTCCTTTGCCATGAATAAGATCCAAATTCAACCAGTTCAGGCTAGTAAACCTGTTTGAAAGACCTTTTTTCAGTGAAATGCAGCTTAGTGCAAAAACAGGCTGCTCTCGCTCTGAAACGCTCATTTTTCACATAAGCCACTTTTCAGCGCTAAAACAGCCTCCAATCGCTCTGAAACGCTCATTTTTGACATAAGCCACTTTTCACCTTTAATGAATGAAATTCCAGGTAAAAACTCCTTTGCCATGAAGAAGATCCAAATTCAACCAGTTCAGGCTAGTAAACCTGTTTGAAAGACCTTTTTTCAGTGAAATGCAGCTTAGTGCAAAAACAGGCTGCTCTCGCTCTGAAACGCTCATTTTTCACAAAAGCCACTTTTCAGCGCTAAAACAGCCTCCAATCGCTCTGAAACGCTCATTTTTGACATAAGCCACTTTTCACCTTTAATGAATGAAATTCCAGGTAAAAACTCCTTTGCCATGAAGAAGATCCAAATTCAACCAGTTCAGGCTAGTAAACCTGTTTGAAAGACCTTTTTTCAGTGAAATGCAGCTTAGTGCAAAAACAGGCTGCTCTCGCTCTGAAACGCTCATTTTTCACATAAGCCACTTTTCAGCCTTAGGCGACTGTACAGTGCTAAAACAGCCTCCAATCGCTCTGAAACGCTCATTTTTGACATAAGCCACTTTTCACCTTTAATAAATGAAATTCCAGGTAAAAACTCCTTTGCCATGAAGAAGATCCAAATTCAACCAGTTCAGGCTAGTAAACCTGTTTGAAAGACCTTTTTTCAGTGAAATGCAGCTTAGTGCAAAAACAGGCTGCTCTCGCTCTGAAACGCTCATTTTTCACATAAGCCACTTTTCAGCGCTAAAACAGCCTCCAATCGCTCTGAAACGCTCATTTTTGACATAAGCCACTTTTCACCTTTAATGAATGAAATTCCAGGTAAAAACTCCTTTGCCATGAAGAAGATCCAAATTCAACCAGTTCAGGCTAGTAAACCTGTTTGAAAGACCTTTTTTCAGTGAAATGCAGCTTAGTGCAAAAACAGGCTGCTCTCGCTCTGAAACGCTCATTTTTCACATAAGCCACTTTTCAGCGCTAAAACAGCCTCCAATCGCTCTGAAACGCTCATTTTTGACATAAGCCACTTTTCACCTTTAATGAATGAAATTCCAGGTAAAAACTCCTTTGCCATGAAGAAGATCCAAATTCATCCAGTTCAGGCTAGTAAACCTGGTTGAAAGACCTTTTTTCAGTGAAATGCAGCTTAGTGCCAAAACAGGCTGCTCTCGCTCTGAAACGCTCATTTTTCACATAAGCCACTTTTCAGCCTTAGGCGACTGTACAGTGCTAAAACAGCCTCCAATCGCTCTGAAACGCTCATTTTTGACATAAGCCACTTTTCACCTTTAATGAATGAAATTCCAGGTAAAAACTCCTTTGCCATGAAGAAGATCCAAATTCAACCAGTTCAGGCTAGTAAACCTGTTTGAAAGACCTTTTTTCAGTGAAATGCAGCTTAGTGCAAAAACAGGCTGCTCTCGCTCTGAAACGCTCATTTTTCACATAAGCCACTTTTCAGCCTTAGGCGACTGTACAGTGCTAAAACAGCCTCCAATCGCTCTGAAACGCTCATTTTTGACATAAGCCACTTTTCACCTTTAATAAATGAAATTCCAGGTAAAAACTCCTTTGCCATGAAGAAGATCCAAATTCAACCAGTTCAGGCTAGTAAACCTGTTTGAAAGACCTTTTTTCAGTGAAATGCAGCTTAGTGCAAAAACAGGCTGCTCTCGCTCTGAAACGCTCATTTTTCACATAAGCCACTTTTCAGCCTTAGGCGACTGTACAGTGCTAAAACAGCCTCCAATCGCTCTGAAACGCTCATTTTTGACATAAGCCACTTTTCACCTTTAATGAATGAAATTCCAGGTAAAAACTCCTTTGCCATGAAGAAGATCCAAATTCAACCAGTTCAGGCTAGTAAACCTGTTTGAAAGACCTTTTTTCAGTGAAATGCAGCTTAGTGCAAAAACAGGCTGCTCTCGCTCTGAAACGCTCATTTTTCACATAAGCCACTTTTCAGCGCTAAAACAGCCTCCAATCGCTCTGAAACGCTCATTTTTGACATAAGCCACTTTTCACCTTTAATGAATGAAATTCCAGGTAAAAACTCCTTTGCCATGAAGAAGATCCAAATTCATCCAGTTCAGGCTAGTAAACCTGGTTGAAAGACCTTTTTTCAGTGAAATGCAGCTTAGTGCCAAAACAGGCTGCTCTCGCTCTGAAACGCTCATTTTTCACATAAGCCACTTTTCAGCCTTAGGCGACTGTACAGTGCTAAAACAGCCTCCAATCGCTCTGAAACGCTCATTTTTGACATAAGCCACTTTTCACCTTTAATGAATGAAATTCCAGGTAAAAACTCCTTTGCCATGAAGAAGATCCAAATTCAACCAGTTCAGGCTAGTAAACCTGTTTGAAAGACCTTTTTTCAGTGAAATGCAGCTTAGTGCAAAAACAGGCTGCTCTCGCTCTGAAACGCTCATTTTTCACATAAGCCACTTTTCAGCCTTAGGCGACTGTACAGTGCTAAAACAGCCTCCAATCGCTCTGAAACGCTCATTTTTGACATAAGCCACTTTTCACCTTTAATAAATGAAATTCCAGGTAAAAACTCCTTTGCCATGAAGAAGATCCAAATTCAACCAGTTCAGGCTAGTAAACCTGTTTGAAAGACCTTTTTTCAGTGAAATGCAGCTTAGTGCAAAAACAGGCTGCTCTCGCTCTGAAACGCTCATTTTTCACATAAGCCACTTTTCAGCCTTAGGCGACTGTACAGTGCTAAAACAGCCTCCAATCGCTCTGAAACGCTCATTTTTGACATAAGCCACTTTTCACCTTTAATGAATGAAATTCCAGGTAAAAACTCCTTTGCCATGAAGAAGATCCAAATTCAACCAGTTCAGGCTAGTAAACCTGTTTGAAAGACCTTTTTTCAGTGAAATGCAGCTTAGTGCAAAAACAGGCTGCTCTCGCTCTGAAACGCTCATTTTTCACATAAGCCACTTTTCAGCGCTAAAACAGCCTCCAATCGCTCTGAAACGCTCATTTTTGACATAAGCCACTTTTCACCTTTAATGAATGAAATTCCAGGTAAAAACTCCTTTGCCATGAAGAAGATCCAAATTCATCCAGTTCAGGCTAGTAAACCTGGTTGAAAGACCTTTTTTCAGTGAAATGCAGCTAAGTGCCAAAACAGGCTGCTCTCGCTCTGAAACGCTCATTTTTCACATAAGCCACTTTTCAGCCTTAGGCGACTGTACAGTGCTAAAACAGCCTCCAATCGCTCTGAAACGCTCATTTTTGACATAACCCACTTTTCAGCCTTAATGAATTAAATTCCAGGTGAAAACTCCTTTGCCATGAAGAAGATCCAAATTCAACAAGTTCAGGCTAGTAAACCTGTTTGAAAGACCTTTTTTCAGTGAAATGCAGCTTAGTGCAAAAACAGGCTGCTCTCGCTCTGAAACGCTCATTTTTCACATAAGCCACTTTTCAGCCTTAGGCGACTGTACAGTGCTAAAACAGCCTCCAATCGCTCTGAAACGCTCATTTTTGACATAAGCCACTTTTCACCTTTAATGAATGAAATTCCAGGTAAAAACTCCTTTGCCATGAAGAAGATCCAAATTCAACCAGTTCAGGCTAGTAAACCTGTTTGAAAGACCTTTTTTCAGTGAAATGCAGCTTAGTGCAAAAACAGGCTGCTCTCGCTCTGAAACGCTCATTTTTCACATAAGCCACTTTTCAGCGCTAAAACAGCCTCCAATCGCTCTGAAACGCTCATTTTTGACATAAGCCACTTTTCACCTTTAATGAATGAAATTCCAGGTAAAAACTCCTTTGCCATGAAGAAGATCCAAATTCAACCAGTTCAGGCTAGTAAACCTGTTTGAAAGACCTTTTTTCAGTGAAATGCAGCTTAGTGCAAAAACAGGCTGCTCTCGCTCTGAAACGCTCATTTTTCACAAAAGCCACTTTTCAGCGCTAAAACAGCCTCCAATCGCTCTGAAACGCTCATTTTTGACATAAGCCACTTTTCACCTTTAATGAATGAAATTCCAGGTAAAAACTCCTTTGCCATGAAGAAGATCCAAATTCAACCAGTTCAGGCTAGTAAACCTGTTTGAAAGACCTTTTTTCAGTGAAATGCAGCTTAGTGCAAAAACAGGCTGCTCTCGCTCTGAAACGCTCATTTTTCACAAAAGCCACTTTTCAGCGCTAAAACAGCCTCCAATCGCTCTGAAACGCTCATTTTTGACATAAGCCACTTTTCACCTTTAATGAATGAAATTCCAGGTAAAAACTCCTTTGCCATGAAGAAGATCCAAATTCAACCAGTTCAGGCTAGTAAACCTGTTTGAAAGACCTTTTTTCAGTGAAATGCAGCTTAGTGCAAAAACAGGCTGCTCTCGCTCTGAAACGCTCATTTTTCACATAAGCCACTTTTCAGCCTTAGGCGACTGTACAGTGCTAAAACAGCCTCCAATCGCTCTGAAACGCTCATTTTTGACATAACCCACTTTTCACCTTTAATAAATGAAATTCCAGGTAAAAACTCCTTTGCCATGAAGAAGATCCAAATTCAACCAGTTCAGGCTAGTAAACCTGTTTGAAAGACCTTTTTTCAGTGAAATGCAGCTTAGTGCAAAAACAGGCTGCTCTCGCTCTGAAACGCTCATTTTTCACATAAGCCACTTTTCAGCGCTAAAACAGCCTCCAATCGCTCTGAAACGCTCATTTTTGACATAAGCCACTTTTCACCTTTAATGAATGAAATTCCAGGTAAAAACTCCTTTGCCATGAAGAAGATCCAAATTCATCCAGTTCAGGCTAGTAAACCTGGTTGAAAGACCTTTTTTCAGTGAAATGCAGCTTAGTGCCAAAACAGGCTGCTCTCGCTCTGAAACGCTCATTTTTCACATAAGCCACTTTTCAGCGCTAAAACAGCCTCCAATCGCTCTGAAACGCTCATTTTTGACATAAGCCACTTTTCACCTTTAATGAATGAAATTCCAGGTAAAAACTCCTTTGCCATGAAGAAGATCCAAATTCATCCAGTTCAGGCTAGTAAACCTGGTTGAAAGACCTTTTTTCAGTGAAATGCAGCTTAGTGCCAAAACAGGCTGCTCTCGCTCTGAAACGCTCATTTTTCACATAAGCCACTTTTCAGCCTTATAGGCGACTGTACAGTGCAAAAACAGCCTCCTCTCGCTCTGAAACGCTCATTTTTCACATAAGCCACTTTTCAGCCTTAGGCGACTGTACAGTGCTAAAACAGCCTCCAATCGCTCTGAAACGCTCATTTTTGACATAAGCCACTTTTCACCTCTAATGAATGAAATTCCAGGTAAAAACTCCTTTGCCATGAAGAAGATCCAAATTCAACAAGTTCAGGCTAGTAAACCTGTTTGAAAGACCTTTTTTCAGTGAAATGCAGCTTAGTGCAAAAACAGGCTGCTCTCGCTCTGAAACGCTCATTTTTCACATAAGCCACTTTTCAGCCTTAGGCGACTGTACAGTGCTAAAACAGCCTCCAATCGCTCTGAAACGCTCATTTTTGACATAACCCACTTTTCAGCCTTAATGAATTAAATTCCAGGTGAAAACTCCTTTGCCATGAAGAAGATCCAAATTCAACAAGTTCAGGCTAGTAAACCTGTTTGAAAGACCTTTTTTCAGTGAAATGCAGCTTAGTGCAAAAACAGGCTGCTCTCGCTCTGAAACGCTCATTTTTCACATAAGCCACTTTTCAGCCTTAGGCGACTGTACAGTGCTAAAACAGCCTCCAATCGCTCTGAAACGCTCATTTTTGACATAAGCCACTTTTCACCTTTAATGAATGAAATTCCAGGTAAAAACTCCTTTGCCATGAATAAGATCCAAATTCAACCAGTTCAGGCTAGTAAACCTGTTTGAAAGACCTTTTTTCAGTGAAATGCAGCTTAGTGCAAAAACAGGCTGCTCTCGCTCTGAAACGCTCATTTTTCACATAAGCCACTTTTCAGCGCTAAAACAGCCTCCAATCGCTCTGAAACGCTCATTTTTGACATAAGCCACTTTTCACCTTTAATGAATGAAATTCCAGGTAAAAACTCCTTTGCCATGAAGAAGATCCAAATTCAACCAGTTCAGGCTAGTAAACCTGTTTGAAAGACCTTTTTTCAGTGAAATGCAGCTTAGTGCAAAAACAGGCTGCTCTCGCTCTGAAACGCTCATTTTTCACAAAAGCCACTTTTCAGCGCTAAAACAGCCTCCAATCGCTCTGAAACGCTCATTTTTGACATAAGCCACTTTTCACCTTTAATGAATGAAATTCCAGGTAAAAACTCCTTTGCCATGAAGAAGATCCAAATTCAACCAGTTCAGGCTAGTAAACCTGTTTGAAAGACCTTTTTTCAGTGAAATGCAGCTTAGTGCCAAAACAGGCTGCTCTCGCTCTGAAACGCTCATTTTTCACATAAGCCACTTTTCAGCCTTAGGCGACTGTACAGTGCTAAAACAGCCTCCAATCGCTCTGAAACGCTCATTTTTGACATAAGCCACTTTTCACCTTTAATGAATGAAATTCCAGGTAAAAACTCCTTTGCCATGAAGAAGATCCAAATTCAACCAGTTCAGGCTAGTAAACCTGTTTGAAAGACCTTTTTTCAGTGAAATGCAGCTTAGTGCAAAAACAGGCTGCTCTCGCTCTGAAACGCTCATTTTTCACATAAGCCACTTTTCAGCGCTAAAACAGCCTCCAATCGCTCTGAAACGCTCATTTTTGACATAAGCCACTTTTCACCTTTAATGAATGAAATTCCAGGTAAAAACTCCTTTGCCATGAAGAAGATCCAAATTCAACCAGTTCAGGCTAGTAAACCTGTTTGAAAGACCTTTTTTCAGTGAAATGCAGCTTAGTGCAAAAACAGGCTGCTCTCGCTCTGAAACGCTCATTTTTCACATAAGCCACTTTTCACCTTTAATAAATGAAATTCCAGGTAAAAACTCCTTTGCCATGAAGAAGATCCAAATTCAACCAGTTCAGGCTAGTAAACCTGTTTGAAAGACCTTTTTTCAGTGAAATGCAGCTTAGTGCAAAAACAGGCTGCTCTCGCTCTGAAACGCTCATTTTTCACATAAGCCACTTTTCAGCGCTAAAACAGCCTCCAATCGCTCTGAAACGCTCATTTTTGACATAAGCCACTTTTCACCTTTAATGAATGAAATTCCAGGTAAAAACTCCTTTGCCATGAAGAAGATCCAAATTCAACCAGTTCAGGCTAGTAAACCTGTTTGAAAGACCTTTTTTCAGTGAAATGCAGCTTAGTGCAAAAACAGGCTGCTCTCGCTCTGAAACGCTCATTTTTCACATAAGCCACTTTTCAGCGCTAAAACAGCCTCCAATCGCTCTGAAACGCTCATTTTTGACATAAGCCACTTTTCACCTTTAATGAATGAAATTCCAGGTAAAAACTCCTTTGCCATGAAGAAGATCCAAATTCATCCAGTTCAGGCTAGTAAACCTGGTTGAAAGACCTTTTTTCAGTGAAATGCAGCTTAGTGCCAAAACAGGCTGCTCTCGCTCTGAAACGCTCATTTTTCACATAAGCCACTTTTCAGCCTTAGGCGACTGTACAGTGCTAAAACAGCCTCCAATCGCTCTGAAACGCTCATTTTTGACATAAGCCACTTTTCACCTTTAATGAATGAAATTCCAGGTAAAAACTCCTTTGCCATGAAGAAGATCCAAATTCAACCAGTTCAGGCTAGTAAACCTGTTTGAAAGACCTTTTTTCAGTGAAATGCAGCTTAGTGCAAAAACAGGCTGCTCTCGCTCTGAAACGCTCATTTTTCACATAAGCCACTTTTCAGCCTTAGGCGACTGTACAGTGCTAAAACAGCCTCCAATCGCTCTGAAACGCTCATTTTTGACATAAGCCACTTTTCACCTTTAATAAATGAAATTCCAGGTAAAAACTCCTTTGCCATGAAGAAGATCCAAATTCAACCAGTTCAGGCTAGTAAACCTGTTTGAAAGACCTTTTTTCAGTGAAATGCAGCTTAGTGCAAAAACAGGCTGCTCTCGCTCTGAAACGCTCATTTTTCACATAAGCCACTTTTCAGCGCTAAAACAGCCTCCAATCGCTCTGAAACGCTCATTTTTGACATAAGCCACTTTTCACCTTTAATGAATGAAATTCCAGGTAAAAACTCCTTTGCCATGAAGAAGATCCAAATTCATCCAGTTCAGGCTAGTAAACCTGGTTGAAAGACCTTTTTTCAGTGAAATGCAGCTTAGTGCAAAAACAGGCTGCTCTCGCTCTGAAACGCTCATTTTTCACATAAGCCACTTTTCAGCCTTAGGCGACTGTACAGTGCTAAAACAGCCTCCTATCGCTCTGAAACGCTCATTTTTGACATAACCCACTTTTCAGCCTTAATGAATTAAATTCCAGGTAAAAACTCATTTGCCATGAAGAAGATCCAAATTCAACCAGTTCAGGCTAGTAAACCTGTTTGAAAGACCTTTTTTCAGTGAAATGCAGCTTAGTGCAAAAACAGGCTGCTCTCGCTCTGAAACGCTCATTTTTCACATAAGCCACTTTTCAGCGCTAAAACAGCCTCCAATCGCTCTGAAACGCTCATTTTTGACATAAGCCACTTTTCACCTTTAATGAATGAAATTCCAGGTAAAAACTCCTTTGCCATGAAGAAGATCCAAATTCATCCAGTTCAGGCTAGTAAACCTGGTTGAAAGACCTTTTTTCAGTGAAATGCAGCTTAGTGCCAAAACAGGCTGCTCTCGCTCTGAAACGCTCATTTTTCACATAAGCCACTTTTCAGCCTTAGGCGACTGTACAGTGCTAAAACAGCCTCCAATCGCTCTGAAACGCTCATTTTTGACATAAGCCACTTTTCACCTTTAATGAATGAAATTCCAGGTAAAAACTCCTTTGCCATGAAGAAGATCCAAATTCAACCAGTTCAGGCTAGTAAACCTGTTTGAAAGACCTTTTTTCAGTGAAATGCAGCTTAGTGCAAAAACAGGCTGCTCTCGCTCTGAAACGCTCATTTTTCACATAAGCCACTTTTCAGCCTTAGGCGACTGTACAGTGCTAAAACAGCCTCCAATCGCTCTGAAACGCTCATTTTTGACATAAGCCACTTTTCACCTTTAATAAATGAAATTCCAGGTAAAAACTCCTTTGCCATGAAGAAGATCCAAATTCAACCAGTTCAGGCTAGTAAACCTGTTTGAAAGACCTTTTTTCAGTGAAATGCAGCTTAGTGCAAAAACAGGCTGCTCTCGCTCTGAAACGCTCATTTTTCACATAAGCCACTTTTCAGCGCTAAAACAGCCTCCAATCGCTCTGAAACGCTCATTTTTGACATAAGCCACTTTTCACCTTTAATGAATGAAATTCCAGGTAAAAACTCCTTTGCCATGAAGAAGATCCAAATTCAACCAGTTCAGGCTAGTAAACCTGTTTGAAAGACCTTTTTTCAGTGAAATGCAGCTTAGTGCAAAAACAGGCTGCTCTCGCTCTGAAACGCTCATTTTTCACATAAGCCACTTTTCAGCGCTAAAACAGCCTCCAATCGCTCTGAAACGCTCATTTTTGACATAAGCCACTTTTCACCTTTAATGAATGAAATTCCAGGTAAAAACTCCTTTGCCATGAAGAAGATCCAAATTCAACCAGTTCAGGCTAGTAAACCTGTTTGAAAGACCTTTTTTCAGTGAAATGCAGCTTAGTGCAAAAACAGGCTGCTCTCGCTCTGAAACGCTCATTTTTCACATAAGCCACTTTTCAGCCTTAGGCGACTGTACAGTGCTAAAACAGCCTCCTATCGCTCTGAAACGCTCATTTTTGACATAACCCACTTTTCAGCCTTAATGAATTAAATTCCAGGTAAAAACTCATTTGCCATGAAGAAGATCCAAATTCAACCAGTTCAGGCTAGTAAACCTGTTTGAAAGACCTTTTTTCAGTGAAATGCAGCTTAGTGCAAAAACAGGCTGCTCTCGCTCTGAAACGCTCATTTTTCACATAAGCCACTTTTCAGCCTTATAGGCGACTGTACAGTGCAAAAACAGCCTCCTCTCGCTCTGAAACGCTCATTTTTCACATAAGCCACTTTTCAGCCTTATAGGCGACTGTACAGTGCTAAAACAGCCTCCAATCGCTCTGAAACGCTCATTTTTGACATAAGCCACTTTTCACCTTTAATGAATGAAATTCCAGGTAAAAACTCCTTTGCCATGAAGAAGATCCAAATTCAACCAGTTCAGGCTAGTAAACCTGTTTGAAAGACCTTTTTTCAGTGAAATGCAGCTTAGTGCAAAAACAGGCTGCTCTCGCTCTGAAACGCTCATTTTTCACATAAGCCACTTTTCAGCGCTAAAACAGCCTCCAATCGCTCTGAAACGCTCATTTTTGACATAAGCCACTTTTCACCTTTAATGAATGAAATTCCAGGTAAAAACTCCTTTGCCATGAAGAAGATCCAAATTCAACCAGTTCAGGCTAGTAAACCTGTTTGAAAGACCTTTTTTCAGTGAAATGCAGCTTAGTGCAAAAACAGGCTGCTCTCGCTCTGAAACGCTCATTTTTCACATAAGCCACTTTTCAGCCTTATAGGCGACTGTACAGTGCAAAAACAGTCTCCTCTCGCTCTGAAACGCTCATTTTTCACATAAGCCACTTTTCAGCCTTAGGCGACTGTACAGTGCAAAAACAGCCTCCTCTCGCTCTGAAACGCTCATTTTTGACATAACCCACTTTTCAGCCTTAATGAATTAAATTCCAGGTAAAAACTCATTTGCCATGAAGAAGATCCAAATTCAACCAGTTCAGGCTAGTAAACCTGTTTGAAAGACCTTTTTTCAGTGAAATGCAGCTTAGTGCAAAAACAGGCTGCTCTCGCTCTGAAACGCTCATTTTTCACATAAGCCACTTTTCAGCGCTAAAACAGCCTCCAATCGCTCTGAAACGCTCATTTTTGACATAAGCCACTTTTCACCTTTAATGAATGAAATTCCAGGTAAAAACTCCTTTGCCATGAAGAAGATCCAAATTCAACCAGTTCAGGCTAGTAAACCTGTTTGAAAGACCTTTTTTCAGTGAAATGCAGCTTAGTGCAAAAACAGGCTGCTCTCGCTCTGAAACGCTCATTTTTCACATAAGCCACTTTTCAGCCTTATAGGCGACTGTACAGTGCAAAAACAGTCTCCTCTCGCTCTGAAACGCTCATTTTTCACATAAGCCACTTTTCAGCCTTAGGCGACTGTACAGTGCAAAAACAGCCTCCTCTCGCTCTGAAACGCTCATTTTTGACATAAGCCACTTTTCACCTTTAATAAATGAAATTCCAGGTAAAAACTCCTTTGCCATGAAGAAGATCCAAATTCAACCAGTTCAGGCTAGTAAACCTGTTTGAAAGACCTTTTTTCAGTGAAATGCAGCTTAGTGCAAAAACAGGCTGCTCTCGCTCTGAAACGCTCATTTTTCACATAAGCCACTTTTCAGCCTTAGGCGACTGTACAGTGCTAAAACAGCCTCCAATCGCTCTGAAACGCTCATTTTTGACATAAGCCACTTTTCACCTTTAATGAATGAAATTCCAGGTAAAAACTCCTTTGCCATGAAGAAGATCCAAATTCAACCAGTTCAGGCTAGTAAACCTGTTTGAAAGACCTTTTTTCAGTGAAATGCAGCTTAGTGCAAAAACAGGCTGCTCTCGCTCTGAAACGCTCATTTTTCACATAAGCCACTTTTCAGCCTTAGGCGACTGTACAGTGCTAAAACAGCCTCCAATCGCTCTGAAACGCTCATTTTTGACATAAGCCACTTTTCACCTTTAATGAATGAAATTCCAGGTAAAAACTCCTTTGCCATGAAGAAGATCCAAATTCAACCAGTTCAGGCTAGTAAACCTGTTTGAAAGACCTTTTTTCAGTGAAATGCAGCTTAGTGCAAAAACAGGCTGCTCTCGCTCTGAAACGCTCATTTTTCACATAAGCCACTTTTCAGCGCTAAAACAGCCTCCAATTGCTCTGAAACGCTCATTTTTGACATAAGCCACTTTTCACCTTTAATGAATGAAATTCCAGGTAAAAACTCCTTTGCCATGAAGAAGATCCAAATTCAACCAGTTCAGGCTAGTAAACCTGGTTGAAAGACCTTTTTTCAGTGAAATGCAGCTTAGTGCAAAAACAGGCTGCTCTCGCTCTGAAACGCTCATTTTTCACATAAGCCACTTTTCAGCGCTAAAACAGCCTCCAATCGCTCTGAAACGCTCATTTTTGACATAAGCCACTTTTCACCTTTAATGAATGAAATTCCAGGTAAAAACTCCTTTGCCATGAAGAAGATCCAAATTCAACCAGTTCAGGCTAGTAAACCTGTTTGAAAGACCTTTTTTCAGTGAAATGCAGCTTAGTGCAAAAACAGGCTGCTCTCGCTCTGAAACGCTCATTTTTCACATAACCCACTTTTCACCCTTAATGAATTAAATTCCAGGTAAAAACTCCTTTGCCATGAAGAAGATCCAAATTCAACCAGTTCAGGCTAGTAAACCTGTTTGAAAGACCTTTTTTCAGTGAAATGCAGCTTAGTGCAAAAACAGGCTGCTCTCGCTCTGAAACGCTCATTTTTCACATAAGCCACTTTTCAGCGCTAAAACAGCCTCCAATCGCTCTGAAACGCTCATTTTTGACATAAGCCACTTTTCACCTTTAATGAATGAAATTCCAGGTAAAAACTCCTTTGCCATGAAGAAGATCCAAATTCATCCAGTTCAGGCTAGTAAACCTGGTTGAAAGACCTTTTTTCAGTGAAATGCAGCTTAGTGCCAAAACAGGCTGCTCTCGCTCTGAAACGCTCATTTTTCACATAAGCCACTTTTCAGCCTTATAGGCGACTGTACAGTGCAAAAACAGCCTCCTCTCGCTCTGAAACGCTCATTTTTCACATAAGCCACTTTTCAGCCTTAGGCGACTGTACAGTGCTAAAACAGCCTCCAATCGCTCTGAAACGCTCATTTTTGACATAAGCCACTTTTCACCTCTAATGAATGAAATTCCAGGTAAAAACTCCTTTGCCATGAAGAAGATCCAAATTCAACAAGTTCAGGCTAGTAAACCTGTTTGAAAGACCTTTTTTCAGTGAAATGCAGCTTAGTGCAAAAACAGGCTGCTCTCGCTCTGAAACGCTCATTTTTCACATAAGCCACTTTTCAGCCTTAGGCGACTGTACAGTGCTAAAACAGCCTCCAATCGCTCTGAAACGCTCATTTTTGACATAAGCCACTTTTCACCTTTAATGAATGAAATTCCAGGTAAAAACTCCTTTGCCATGAAGAAGATCCAAATTCAACCAGTTCAGGCTAGTAAACCTGTTTGAAAGACCTTTTTTCAGTGAAATGCAGCTTAGTGCAAAAACAGGCTGCTCTCGCTCTGAAACGCTCATTTTTCACATAAGCCACTTTTCAGCGCTAAAACAGCCTCCAATCGCTCTGAAACGCTCATTTTTGACATAAGCCACTTTTCACCTTTAATGAATGAAATTCCAGGTAAAAACTCCTTTGCCATGAAGAAGATCCAAATTCATCCAGTTCAGGCTAGTAAACCTGGTTGAAAGACCTTTTTTCAGTGAAATGCAGCTAAGTGCCAAAACAGGCTGCTCTCGCTCTGAAACGCTCATTTTTCACATAAGCCACTTTTCAGCCTTAGGCGACTGTACAGTGCTAAAACAGCCTCCAATCGCTCTGAAACGCTCATTTTTGACATAACCCACTTTTCAGCCTTAATGAATTAAATTCCAGGTGAAAACTCCTTTGCCATGAAGAAGATCCAAATTCAACAAGTTCAGGCTAGTAAACCTGTTTGAAAGACCTTTTTTCAGTGAAATGCAGCTTAGTGCAAAAACAGGCTGCTCTCGCTCTGAAACGCTCATTTTTCACATAAGCCACTTTTCAGCCTTAGGCGACTGTACAGTGCTAAAACAGCCTCCAATCGCTCTGAAACGCTCATTTTTGACATAAGCCACTTTTCACCTTTAATGAATGAAATTCCAGGTAAAAACTCCTTTGCCATGAAGAAGATCCAAATTCAACCAGTTCAGGCTAGTAAACCTGTTTGAAAGACCTTTTTTCAGTGAAATGCAGCTTAGTGCAAAAACAGGCTGCTCTCGCTCTGAAACGCTCATTTTTCACATAAGCCACTTTTCAGCGCTAAAACAGCCTCCAATCGCTCTGAAACGCTCATTTTTGACATAAGCCACTTTTCACCTTTAATGAATGAAATTCCAGGTAAAAACTCCTTTGCCATGAAGAAGATCCAAATTCAACCAGTTCAGGCTAGTAAACCTGTTTGAAAGACCTTTTTTCAGTGAAATGCAGCTTAGTGCAAAAACAGGCTGCTCTCGCTCTGAAACGCTCATTTTTCACAAAAGCCACTTTTCAGCGCTAAAACAGCCTCCAATCGCTCTGAAACGCTCATTTTTGACATAAGCCACTTTTCACCTTTAATGAATGAAATTCCAGGTAAAAACTCCTTTGCCATGAAGAAGATCCAAATTCAACCAGTTCAGGCTAGTAAACCTGTTTGAAAGACCTTTTTTCAGTGAAATGCAGCTTAGTGCAAAAACAGGCTGCTCTCGCTCTGAAACGCTCATTTTTCACATAAGCCACTTTTCAGCCTTAGGCGACTGTACAGTGCTAAAACAGCCTCCAATCGCTCTGAAACGCTCATTTTTGACATAACCCACTTTTCACCTTTAATAAATGAAATTCCAGGTAAAAACTCCTTTGCCATGAAGAAGATCCAAATTCAACCAGTTCAGGCTAGTAAACCTGTTTGAAAGACCTTTTTTCAGTGAAATGCAGCTTAGTGCAAAAACAGGCTGCTCTCGCTCTGAAACGCTCATTTTTCACATAAGCCACTTTTCAGCGCTAAAACAGCCTCCAATCGCTCTGAAACGCTCATTTTTGACATAAGCCACTTTTCACCTTTAATGAATGAAATTCCAGGTAAAAACTCCTTTGCCATGAAGAAGATCCAAATTCATCCAGTTCAGGCTAGTAAACCTGGTTGAAAGACCTTTTTTCAGTGAAATGCAGCTTAGTGCCAAAACAGGCTGCTCTCGCTCTGAAACGCTCATTTTTCACATAAGCCACTTTTCAGCCTTATAGGCGACTGTACAGTGCAAAAACAGCCTCCTCTCGCTCTGAAACGCTCATTTTTCACATAAGCCACTTTTCAGCCTTAGGCGACTGTACAGTGCTAAAACAGCCTCCAATCGCTCTGAAACGCTCATTTTTGACATAAGCCACTTTTCACCTCTAATGAATGAAATTCCAGGTAAAAACTCCTTTGCCATGAAGAAGATCCAAATTCAACAAGTTCAGGCTAGTAAACCTGTTTGAAAGACCTTTTTTCAGTGAAATGCAGCTTAGTGCAAAAACAGGCTGCTCTCGCTCTGAAACGCTCATTTTTCACATAAGCCACTTTTCAGCCTTAGGCGACTGTACAGTGCTAAAACAGCCTCCAATCGCTCTGAAACGCTCATTTTTGACATAACCCACTTTTCAGCCTTAATGAATTAAATTCCAGGTGAAAACTCCTTTGCCATGAAGAAGATCCAAATTCAACAAGTTCAGGCTAGTAAACCTGTTTGAAAGACCTTTTTTCAGTGAAATGCAGCTTAGTGCAAAAACAGGCTGCTCTCGCTCTGAAACGCTCATTTTTCACATAAGCCACTTTTCAGCCTTAGGCGACTGTACAGTGCTAAAACAGCCTCCAATCGCTCTGAAACGCTCATTTTTGACATAAGCCACTTTTCACCTTTAATGAATGAAATTCCAGGTAAAAACTCCTTTGCCATGAATAAGATCCAAATTCAACCAGTTCAGGCTAGTAAACCTGTTTGAAAGACCTTTTTTCAGTGAAATGCAGCTTAGTGCAAAAACAGGCTGCTCTCGCTCTGAAACGCTCATTTTTCACATAAGCCACTTTTCAGCGCTAAAACAGCCTCCAATCGCTCTGAAACGCTCATTTTTGACATAAGCCACTTTTCACCTTTAATGAATGAAATTCCAGGTAAAAACTCCTTTGCCATGAAGAAGATCCAAATTCAACCAGTTCAGGCTAGTAAACCTGTTTGAAAGACCTTTTTTCAGTGAAATGCAGCTTAGTGCAAAAACAGGCTGCTCTCGCTCTGAAACGCTCATTTTTCACATAAGCCACTTTTCAGCCTTAGGCGACTGTACAGTGCTAAAACAGCCTCCAATCGCTCTGAAACGCTCATTTTTGACATAACCCACTTTTCACCTTTAATAAATGAAATTCCAGGTAAAAACTCCTTTGCCATGAAGAAGATCCAAATTCAACCAGTTCAGGCTAGTAAACCTGTTTGAAAGACCTTTTTTCAGTGAAATGCAGCTTAGTGCAAAAACAGGCTGCTCTCGCTCTGAAACGCTCATTTTTCACATAAGCCACTTTTCAGCGCTAAAACAGCCTCCAATCGCTCTGAAACGCTCATTTTTGACATAAGCCACTTTTCACCTTTAATGAATGAAATTCCAGGTAAAAACTCCTTTGCCATGAAGAAGATCCAAATTCATCCAGTTCAGGCTAGTAAACCTGGTTGAAAGACCTTTTTTCAGTGAAATGCAGCTTAGTGCCAAAACAGGCTGCTCTCGCTCTGAAACGCTCATTTTTCACATAAGCCACTTTTCAGCCTTATAGGCGACTGTACAGTGCAAAAACAGCCTCCTCTCGCTCTGAAACGCTCATTTTTCACATAAGCCACTTTTCAGCCTTAGGCGACTGTACAGTGCTAAAACAGCCTCCAATCGCTCTGAAACGCTCATTTTTGACATAAGCCACTTTTCACCTCTAATGAATGAAATTCCAGGTAAAAACTCCTTTGCCATGAAGAAGATCCAAATTCAACAAGTTCAGGCTAGTAAACCTGTTTGAAAGACCTTTTTTCAGTGAAATGCAGCTTAGTGCAAAAACAGGCTGCTCTCGCTCTGAAACGCTCATTTTTCACATAAGCCACTTTTCAGCCTTAGGCGACTGTACAGTGCTAAAACAGCCTCCAATCGCTCTGAAACGCTCATTTTTGACATAACCCACTTTTCAGCCTTAATGAATTAAATTCCAGGTGAAAACTCCTTTGCCATGAAGAAGATCCAAATTCAACAAGTTCAGGCTAGTAAACCTGTTTGAAAGACCTTTTTTCAGTGAAATGCAGCTTAGTGCAAAAACAGGCTGCTCTCGCTCTGAAACGCTCATTTTTCACATAAGCCACTTTTCAGCCTTAGGCGACTGTACAGTGCTAAAACAGCCTCCAATCGCTCTGAAACGCTCATTTTTGACATAAGCCACTTTTCACCTTTAATGAATGAAATTCCAGGTAAAAACTCCTTTGCCATGAATAAGATCCAAATTCAACCAGTTCAGGCTAGTAAACCTGTTTGAAAGACCTTTTTTCAGTGAAATGCAGCTTAGTGCAAAAACAGGCTGCTCTCGCTCTGAAACGCTCATTTTTCACATAAGCCACTTTTCAGCGCTAAAACAGCCTCCAATCGCTCTGAAACGCTCATTTTTGACATAAGCCACTTTTCACCTTTAATGAATGAAATTCCAGGTAAAAACTCCTTTGCCATGAAGAAGATCCAAATTCAACCAGTTCAGGCTAGTAAACCTGTTTGAAAGACCTTTTTTCAGTGAAATGCAGCTTAGTGCAAAAACAGGCTGCTCTCGCTCTGAAACGCTCATTTTTCACAAAAGCCACTTTTCAGCGCTAAAACAGCCTCCAATCGCTCTGAAACGCTCATTTTTGACATAAGCCACTTTTCACCTTTAATGAATGAAATTCCAGGTAAAAACTCCTTTGCCATGAAGAAGATCCAAATTCAACCAGTTCAGGCTAGTAAACCTGTTTGAAAGACCTTTTTTCAGTGAAATGCAGCTTAGTGCAAAAACAGGCTGCTCTCGCTCTGAAACGCTCATTTTTCACATAAGCCACTTTTCAGCGCTAAAACAGCCTCCAATCGCTCTGAAACGCTCATTTTTGACATAAGCCACTTTTCACCTTTAATGAATGAAATTCCAGGTAAAAACTCCTTTGCCATGAAGAAGATCCAAATTCAACCAGTTCAGGCTAGTAAACCTGTTTGAAAGACCTTTTTTCAGTGAAATGCAGCTTAGTGCAAAAACAGGCTGCTCTCGCTCTGAAACGCTCATTTTTCACATAAGCCACTTTTCAGCGCTAAAACAGCCTCCAATCGCTCTGAAACGCTCATTTTTGACATAAGCCACTTTTCACCTTTAATGAATGAAATTCCAGGTAAAAACTCCTTTGCCATGAAGAAGATCCAAATTCATCCAGTTCAGGCTAGTAAACCTGGTTGAAAGACCTTTTTTCAGTGAAATGCAGCTTAGTGCCAAAACAGGCTGCTCTCGCTCTGAAACGCTCATTTTTCACATAAGCCACTTTTCAGCCTTAGGCGACTGTACAGTGCTAAAACAGCCTCCAATCGCTCTGAAACGCTCATTTTTGACATAAGCCACTTTTCACCTTTAATGAATGAAATTCCAGGTAAAAACTCCTTTGCCATGAAGAAGATCCAAATTCAACCAGTTCAGGCTAGTAAACCTGTTTGAAAGACCTTTTTTCAGTGAAATGCAGCTTAGTGCAAAAACAGGCTGCTCTCGCTCTGAAACGCTCATTTTTCACATAAGCCACTTTTCAGCCTTAGGCGACTGTACAGTGCTAAAACAGCCTCCAATCGCTCTGAAACGCTCATTTTTGACATAACCCACTTTTCACCTTTAATAAATAAAATTCCAGGTAAAAACTCCTTTGCCATGAAGAAGATCCAAATTCAACCAGTTCAGGCTAGTAAACCTGTTTGAAAGACCTTTTTTCAGTGAAATGCAGCTTAGTGCAAAAACAGGCTGCTCTCGCTCTGAAACGCTCATTTTTCACATAAGCCACTTTTCAGCGCTAAAACAGCCTCCAATCGCTCTGAAACGCTCATTTTTGACATAAGCCACTTTTCACCTTTAATGAATGAAATTCCAGGTAAAAACTCCTTTGCCATGAAGAAGATCCAAATTCATCCAGTTCAGGCTAGTAAACCTGGTTGAAAGACCTTTTTTCAGTGAAATGCAGCTTAGTGCCAAAACAGGCTGCTCTCGCTCTGAAACGCTCATTTTTCACATAAGCCACTTTTCAGCCTTATAGGCGACTGTACAGTGCAAAAACAGCCTCCTCTCGCTCTGAAACGCTCATTTTTCACATAAGCCACTTTTCAGCCTTAGGCGACTGTACAGTGCTAAAACAGCCTCCAATCGCTCTGAAACGCTCATTTTTGACATAAGCCACTTTTCACCTCTAATGAATGAAATTCCAGGTAAAAACTCCTTTGCCATGAAGAAGATCCAAATTCAACAAGTTCAGGCTAGTAAACCTGTTTGAAAGACCTTTTTTCAGTGAAATGCAGCTTAGTGCAAAAACAGGCTGCTCTCGCTCTGAAACGCTCATTTTTCACATAAGCCACTTTTCAGCCTTAGGCGACTGTACAGTGCTAAAACAGCCTCCAATCGCTCTGAAACGCTCATTTTTGACATAACCCACTTTTCAGCCTTAATGAATTAAATTCCAGGTGAAAACTCCTTTGCCATGAAGAAGATCCAAATTCAACAAGTTCAGGCTAGTAAACCTGTTTGAAAGACCTTTTTTCAGTGAAATGCAGCTTAGTGCAAAAACAGGCTGCTCTCGCTCTGAAACGCTCATTTTTCACATAAGCCACTTTTCAGCCTTAGGCGACTGTACAGTGCTAAAACAGCCTCCAATCGCTCTGAAACGCTCATTTTTGACATAAGCCACTTTTCACCTTTAATGAATGAAATTCCAGGTAAAAACTCCTTTGCCATGAATAAGATCCAAATTCAACCAGTTCAGGCTAGTAAACCTGTTTGAAAGACCTTTTTTCAGTGAAATGCAGCTTAGTGCAAAAACAGGCTGCTCTCGCTCTGAAACGCTCATTTTTCACATAAGCCACTTTTCAGCGCTAAAACAGCCTCCAATCGCTCTGAAACGCTCATTTTTGACATAAGCCACTTTTCACCTTTAATGAATGAAATTCCAGGTAAAAACTCCTTTGCCATGAAGAAGATCCAAATTCAACCAGTTCAGGCTAGTAAACCTGTTTGAAAGACCTTTTTTCAGTGAAATGCAGCTTAGTGCAAAAACAGGCTGCTCTCGCTCTGAAACGCTCATTTTTCACAAAAGCCACTTTTCAGCGCTAAAACAGCCTCCAATCGCTCTGAAACGCTCATTTTTGACATAAGCCACTTTTCACCTTTAATGAATGAAATTCCAGGTAAAAACTCCTTTGCCATGAAGAAGATCCAAATTCAACCAGTTCAGGCTAGTAAACCTGTTTGAAAGACCTTTTTTCAGTGAAATGCAGCTTAGTGCAAAAACAGGCTGCTCTCGCTCTGAAACGCTCATTTTTCACATAAGCCACTTTTCAGCGCTAAAACAGCCTCCAATCGCTCTGAAACGCTCATTTTTGACATAAGCCACTTTTCACCTTTAATGAATGAAATTCCAGGTAAAAACTCCTTTGCCATGAAGAAGATCCAAATTCATCCAGTTCAGGCTAGTAAACCTGGTTGAAAGACCTTTTTTCAGTGAAATGCAGCTAAGTGCCAAAACAGGCTGCTCTCGCTCTGAAACGCTCATTTTTCACATAAGCCACTTTTCAGCCTCAGGCGACTGTACAGTGCTAAAACAGCCTCCAATCGCTCTGAAACGCTCATTTTTGACATAACCCACTTTTCAGCCTTAATGAATTAAATTCCAGGTGAAAACTCCTTTGCCATGAAGAAGATCCAAATTCAACAAGTTCAGGCTAGTAAACCTGTTTGAAAGACCTTTTTTCAGTGAAATGCAGCTTAGTGCAAAAACAGGCTGCTCTCGCTCTGAAACGCTCATTTTTCACATAAGCCACTTTTCAGCCTTAGGCGACTGTACAGTGCTAAAACAGCCTCCAATCGCTCTGAAACGCTCATTTTTGACATAAGCCACTTTTCACCTTTAATGAATGAAATTCCAGGTAAAAACTCCTTTGCCATGAAGAAGATCCAAATTCAACCAGTTCAGGCTAGTAAACCTGTTTGAAAGACCTTTTTTCAGTGAAATGCAGCTTAGTGCAAAAACAGGCTGCTCTCGCTCTGAAACGCTCATTTTTCACAAAAGCCACTTTTCAGCGCTAAAACAGCCTCCAATCGCTCTGAAACGCTCATTTTTGACATAAGCCACTTTTCACCTTTAATGAATGAAATTCCAGGTAAAAACTCCTTTGCCATGAAGAAGATCCAAATTCAACCAGTTCAGGCTAGTAAACCTGTTTGAAAGACCTTTTTTCAGTGAAATGCAGCTTAGTGCAAAAACAGGCTGCTCTCGCTCTGAAACGCTCATTTTTCACATAAGCCACTTTTCAGCGCTAAAACAGCCTCCAATCGCTCTGAAACGCTCATTTTTGACATAAGCCACTTTTCACCTTTAATGAATGAAATTCCAGGTAAAAACTCCTTTGCCATGAAGAAGATCCAAATTCATCCAGTTCAGGCTAGTAAACCTGGTTGAAAGACCTTTTTTCAGTGAAATGCAGCTAAGTGCCAAAACAGGCTGCTCTCGCTCTGAAACGCTCATTTTTCACATAAGCCACTTTTCAGCCTTAGGCGACTGTACAGTGCTAAAACAGCCTCCAATCGCTCTGAAACGCTCATTTTTGACATAACCCACTTTTCAGCCTTAATGAATTAAATTCCAGGTGAAAACTCCTTTGCCATGAAGAAGATCCAAATTCAACAAGTTCAGGCTAGTAAACCTGTTTGAAAGACCTTTTTTCAGTGAAATGCAGCTTAGTGCAAAAACAGGCTGCTCTCGCTCTGAAACGCTCATTTTTCACATAAGCCACTTTTCAGCGCTAAAACAGCCTCCAATCGCTCTGAAACGCTCATTTTTGACATAAGCCACTTTTCACCTTTAATGAATGAAATTCCAGGTAAAAACTCCTTTGCCATGAAGAAGATCCAAATTCAACCAGTTCAGGCTAGTAAACCTGTTTGAAAGACCTTTTTTCAGTGAAATGCAGCTTAGTGCAAAAACAGGCTGCTCTCGCTCTGAAACGCTCATTTTTCACATAAGCCACTTTTCAGCGCTAAAACAGCCTCCAATCGCTCTGAAACGCTCATTTTTGACATAAGCCACTTTTCACCTTTAATGAATGAAATTCCAGGTAAAAACTCCTTTGCCATGAAGAAGATCCAAATTCATCCAGTTCAGGCTAGTAAACCTGGTTGAAAGACCTTTTTTCAGTGAAATGCAGCTTAGTGCCAAAACAGGCTGCTCTCGCTCTGAAACGCTCATTTTTCACATAAGCCACTTTTCAGCCTTAGGCGACTGTACAGTGCTAAAACAGCCTCCAATCGCTCTGAAACGCTCATTTTTGACATAAGCCACTTTTCACCTTTAATGAATGAAATTCCAGGTAAAAACTCCTTTGCCATGAAGAAGATCCAAATTCAACCAGTTCAGGCTAGTAAACCTGTTTGAAAGACCTTTTTTCAGTGAAATGCAGCTTAGTGCAAAAACAGGCTGCTCTCGCTCTGAAACGCTCATTTTTCACATAAGCCACTTTTCAGCCTTAGGCGACTGTACAGTGCTAAAACAGCCTCCAATCGCTCTGAAACGCTCATTTTTGACATAACCCACTTTTCACCTTTAATAAATGAAATTCCAGGTAAAAACTCCTTTGCCATGAAGAAGATCCAAATTCAACCAGTTCAGGCTAGTAAACCTGTTTGAAAGACCTTTTTTCAGTGAAATGCAGCTTAGTGCAAAAACAGGCTGCTCTCGCTCTGAAACGCTCATTTTTCACATAAGCCACTTTTCAGCGCTAAAACAGCCTCCAATCGCTCTGAAACGCTCATTTTTGACATAAGCCACTTTTCACCTTTAATGAATGAAATTCCAGGTAAAAACTCCTTTGCCATGAAGAAGATCCAAATTCATCCAGTTCAGGCTAGTAAACCTGGTTGAAAGACCTTTTTTCAGTGAAATGCAGCTTAGTGCCAAAACAGGCTGCTCTCGCTCTGAAACGCTCATTTTTCACATAAGCCACTTTTCAGCCTTAGGCGACTGTACAGTGCTAAAACAGCCTCCAATCGCTCTGAAACGCTCATTTTTGACATAAGCCACTTTTCACCTTTAATGAATGAAATTCCAGGTAAAAACTCCTTTGCCATGAAGAAGATCCAAATTCAACCAGTTCAGGCTAGTAAACCTGTTTGAAAGACCTTTTTTCAGTGAAATGCAGCTTAGTGCAAAAACAGGCTGCTCTCGCTCTGAAACGCTCATTTTTCACATAAGCCACTTTTCAGCCTTAGGCGACTGTACAGTGCTAAAACAGCCTCCAATCGCTCTGAAACGCTCATTTTTGACATAAGCCACTTTTCACCTTTAATAAATGAAATTCCAGGTAAAAACTCCTTTGCCATGAAGAAGATCCAAATTCAACCAGTTCAGGCTAGTAAACCTGTTTGAAAGACCTTTTTTCAGTGAAATGCAGCTTAGTGCAAAAACAGGCTGCTCTCGCTCTGAAACGCTCATTTTTCACATAAGCCACTTTTCAGCGCTAAAACAGCCTCCAATCGCTCTGAAACGCTCATTTTTGACATAAGCCACTTTTCACCTTTAATGAATGAAATTCCAGGTAAAAACTCCTTTGCCATGAAGAAGATCCAAATTCAACCAGTTCAGGCTAGTAAACCTGTTTGAAAGACCTTTTTTCAGTGAAATGCAGCTTAGTGCAAAAACAGGCTGCTCTCGCTCTGAAACGCTCATTTTTCACATAAGCCACTTTTCAGCCTTAGGCGACTGTACAGTGCTAAAACAGCCTCCTATCGCTCTGAAACGCTCATTTTTGACATAACCCACTTTTCAGCCTTAATGAATTAAATTCCAGGTAAAAACTCATTTGCCATGAAGAAGATCCAAATTCAACCAGTTCAGGCTAGTAAACCTGTTTGAAAGACCTTTTTTCAGTGAAATGCAGCTTAGTGCAAAAACAGGCTGCTCTCGCTCTGAAACGCTCATTTTTCACATAAGCCACTTTTCAGCGCTAAAACAGCCTCCAATCGCTCTGAAACGCTCATTTTTGACATAAGCCACTTTTCACCTTTAATGAATGAAATTCCAGGTAAAAACTCCTTTGCCATGAAGAAGATCCAAATTCATCCAGTTCAGGCTAGTAAACCTGGTTGAAAGACCTTTTTTCAGTGAAATGCAGCTTAGTGCCAAAACAGGCTGCTCTCGCTCTGAAACGCTCATTTTTCACATAAGCCACTTTTCAGCCTTAGGCGACTGTACAGTGCTAAAACAGCCTCCAATCGCTCTGAAACGCTCATTTTTGACATAAGCCACTTTTCACCTTTAATGAATGAAATTCCAGGTAAAAACTCCTTTGCCATGAAGAAGATCCAAATTCAACCAGTTCAGGCTAGTAAACCTGTTTGAAAGACCTTTTTTCAGTGAAATGCAGCTTAGTGCAAAAACAGGCTGCTCTCGCTCTGAAACGCTCATTTTTCACATAAGCCACTTTTCAGCGCTAAAACAGCCTCCAATCGCTCTGAAACGCTCATTTTTGACATAAGCCACTTTTCACCTTTAATGAATGAAATTCCAGGTAAAAACTCCTTTGCCATGAAGAAGATCCAAATTCAACCAGTTCAGGCTAGTAAACCTGTTTGAAAGACCTTTTTTCAGTGAAATGCAGCTTAGTGCAAAAACAGGCTGCTCTCGCTCTGAAACGCTCATTTTTCACAAAAGCCACTTTTCAGCGCTAAAACAGCCTCCAATCGCTCTGAAACGCTCATTTTTGACATAAGCCACTTTTCACCTTTAATGAATGAAATTCCAGGTAAAAACTCCTTTGCCATGAAGAAGATCCAAATTCAACCAGTTCAGGCTAGTAAACCTGTTTGAAAGACCTTTTTTCAGTGAAATGCAGCTTAGTGCAAAAACAGGCTGCTCTCGCTCTGAAACGCTCATTTTTCACATAAGCCACTTTTCAGCCTTAGGCGACTGTACAGTGCTAAAACAGCCTCCAATCGCTCTGAAACGCTCATTTTTGACATAAGCCACTTTTCACCTTTAATAAATGAAATTCCAGGTAAAAACTCCTTTGCCATGAAGAAGATCCAAATTCAACCAGTTCAGGCTAGTAAACCTGTTTGAAAGACCTTTTTTCAGTGAAATGCAGCTTAGTGCAAAAACAGGCTGCTCTCGCTCTGAAACGCTCATTTTTCACATAAGCCACTTTTCAGCGCTAAAACAGCCTCCAATCGCTCTGAAACGCTCATTTTTGACATAAGCCACTTTTCACCTTTAATGAATGAAATTCCAGGTAAAAACTCCTTTGCCATGAAGAAGATCCAAATTCATCCAGTTCAGGCTAGTAAACCTGGTTGAAAGACCTTTTTTCAGTGAAATGCAGCTTAGTGCCAAAACAGGCTGCTCTCGCTCTGAAACGCTCATTTTTCACATAAGCCACTTTTCAGCCTTAGGCGACTGTACAGTGCTAAAACAGCCTCCAATCGCTCTGAAACGCTCATTTTTGACATAAGCCACTTTTCACCTTTAATGAATGAAATTCCAGGTAAAAACTCCTTTGCCATGAAGAAGATCCAAATTCAACCAGTTCAGGCTAGTAAACCTGTTTGAAAGACCTTTTTTCAGTGAAATGCAGCTTAGTGCAAAAACAGGCTGCTCTCGCTCTGAAACGCTCATTTTTCACATAAGCCACTTTTCAGCCTTAGGCGACTGTACAGTGCTAAAACAGCCTCCAATCGCTCTGAAACGCTCATTTTTGACATAAGCCACTTTTCACCTTTAATAAATGAAATTCCAGGTAAAAACTCCTTTGCCATGAAGAAGATCCAAATTCAACCAGTTCAGGCTAGTAAACCTGTTTGAAAGACCTTTTTTCAGTGAAATGCAGCTTAGTGCAAAAACAGGCTGCTCTCGCTCTGAAACGCTCATTTTTCACATAAGCCACTTTTCAGCGCTAAAACAGCCTCCAATCGCTCTGAAACGCTCATTTTTGACATAAGCCACTTTTCACCTTTAATGAATGAAATTCCAGGTAAAAACTCCTTTGCCATGAAGAAGATCCAAATTCATCCAGTTCAGGCTAGTAAACCTGGTTGAAAGACCTTTTTTCAGTGAAATGCAGCTTAGTGCCAAAACAGGCTGCTCTCGCTCTGAAACGCTCATTTTTCACATAAGCCACTTTTCAGCCTTAGGCGACTGTACAGTGCTAAAACAGCCTCCAATCGCTCTGAAACGCTCATTTTTGACATAAGCCACTTTTCACCTTTAATGAATGAAATTCCAGGTAAAAACTCCTTTGCCATGAAGAAGATCCAAATTCAACCAGTTCAGGCTAGTAAACCTGTTTGAAAGACCTTTTTTCAGTGAAATGCAGCTTAGTGCAAAAACAGGCTGCTCTCGCTCTGAAACGCTCATTTTTCACATAAGCCACTTTTCAGCCTTAGGCGACTGTACAGTGCTAAAACAGCCTCCAATCGCTCTGAAACGCTCATTTTTGACATAAGCCACTTTTCACCTTTAATAAATGAAATTCCAGGTAAAAACTCCTTTGCCATGAAGAAGATCCAAATTCAACCAGTTCAGGCTAGTAAACCTGTTTGAAAGACCTTTTTTCAGTGAAATGCAGCTTAGTGCAAAAACAGGCTGCTCTCGCTCTGAAACGCTCATTTTTCACATAAGCCACTTTTCAGCGCTAAAACAGCCTCCAATCGCTCTGAAACGCTCATTTTTGACATAAGCCACTTTTCACCTTTAATGAATGAAATTCCAGGTAAAAACTCCTTTGCCATGAAGAAGATCCAAATTCAACCAGTTCAGGCTAGTAAACCTGTTTGAAAGACCTTTTTTCAGTGAAATGCAGCTTAGTGCAAAAACAGGCTGCTCTCGCTCTGAAACGCTCATTTTTCACATAAGCCACTTTTCAGCGCTAAAACAGCCTCCAATCGCTCTGAAACGCTCATTTTTGACATAAGCCACTTTTCACCTTTAATGAATGAAATTCCAGGTAAAAACTCCTTTGCCATGAAGAAGATCCAAATTCATCCAGTTCAGGCTAGTAAACCTGGTTGAAAGACCTTTTTTCAGTGAAATGCAGCTTAGTGCCAAAACAGGCTGCTCTCGCTCTGAAACGCTCATTTTTCACATAAGCCACTTTTCAGCCTTAGGCGACTGTACAGTGCTAAAACAGCCTCCAATCGCTCTGAAACGCTCATTTTTGACATAAGCCACTTTTCACCTTTAATGAATGAAATTCCAGGTAAAAACTCCTTTGCCATGAAGAAGATCCAAATTCAACCAGTTCAGGCTAGTAAACCTGTTTGAAAGACCTTTTTTCAGTGAAATGCAGCTTAGTGCAAAAACAGGCTGCTCTCGCTCTGAAACGCTCATTTTTCACATAAGCCACTTTTCAGCCTTAGGCGACTGTACAGTGCTAAAACAGCCTCCAATCGCTCTGAAACGCTCATTTTTGACATAAGCCACTTTTCACCTTTAATAAATGAAATTCCAGGTAAAAACTCCTTTGCCATGAAGAAGATCCAAATTCAACCAGTTCAGGCTAGTAAACCTGTTTGAAAGACCTTTTTTCAGTGAAATGCAGCTTAGTGCAAAAACAGGCTGCTCTCGCTCTGAAACGCTCATTTTTCACATAAGCCACTTTTCAGCGCTAAAACAGCCTCCAATCGCTCTGAAACGCTCATTTTTGACATAAGCCACTTTTCACCTTTAATGAATGAAATTCCAGGTAAAAACTCCTTTGCCATGAAGAAGATCCAAATTCAACCAGTTCAGGCTAGTAAACCTGTTTGAAAGACCTTTTTTCAGTGAAATGCAGCTTAGTGCAAAAACAGGCTGCTCTCGCTCTGAAACGCTCATTTTTCACATAAGCCACTTTTCAGCGCTAAAACAGCCTCCAATCGCTCTGAAACGCTCATTTTTGACATAAGCCACTTTTCACCTTTAATGAATGAAATTCCAGGTAAAAACTCCTTTGCCATGAAGAAGATCCAAATTCAACCAGTTCAGGCTAGTAAACCTGTTTGAAAGACCTTTTTTCAGTGAAATGCAGCTTAGTGCAAAAACAGGCTGCTCTCGCTCTGAAACGCTCATTTTTCACATAAGCCACTTTTCAGCCTTAGGCGACTGTACAGTGCTAAAACAGCCTCCTATCGCTCTGAAACGCTCATTTTTGACATAACCCACTTTTCAGCCTTAATGAATTAAATTCCAGGTAAAAACTCATTTGCCATGAAGAAGATCCAAATTCAACCAGTTCAGGCTAGTAAACCTGTTTGAAAGACCTTTTTTCAGTGAAATGCAGCTTAGTGCAAAAACAGGCTGCTCTCGCTCTGAAACGCTCATTTTTCACATAAGCCACTTTTCAGCCTTATAGGCGACTGTACAGTGCAAAAACAGCCTCCTCTCGCTCTGAAACGCTCATTTTTCACATAAGCCACTTTTCAGCCTTATAGGCGACTGTACAGTGCTAAAACAGCCTCCAATCGCTCTGAAACGCTCATTTTTGACATAAGCCACTTTTCACCTTTAATGAATGAAATTCCAGGTAAAAACTCCTTTGCCATGAAGAAGATCCAAATTCAACCAGTTCAGGCTAGTAAACCTGTTTGAAAGACCTTTTTTCAGTGAAATGCAGCTTAGTGCAAAAACAGGCTGCTCTCGCTCTGAAACGCTCATTTTTCACATAAGCCACTTTTCAGCGCTAAAACAGCCTCCAATCGCTCTGAAACGCTCATTTTTGACATAAGCCACTTTTCACCTTTAATGAATGAAATTCCAGGTAAAAACTCCTTTGCCATGAAGAAGATCCAAATTCATCCAGTTCAGGCTAGTAAACCTGGTTGAAAGACCTTTTTTCAGTGAAATGCAGCTTAGTGCAAAAACAGGCTGCTCTCGCTCTGAAACGCTCATTTTTCACATAAGCCACTTTTCAGCCTTAGGCGACTGTACAGTGCTAAAACAGCCTCCAATCGCTCTGAAACGCTCATTTTTGACATAAGCCACTTTTCACCTTTAATGAATGAAATTCCAGGTAAAAACTCCTTTGCCATGAAGAAGATCCAAATTCAACAAGTTCAGGCTAGTAAACCTGTTTGAAAGACCTTTTTTCAGTGAAATGCAGCTTAGTGCAAAAACAGGCTGCTCTCGCTCTGAAACGCTCATTTTTCACATAAGCCACTTTTCAGCGCTAAAACAGCCTCCAATCGCTCTGAAACGCTCATTTTTGACATAAGCCACTTTTCACCTTTAATGAATGAAATTCCAGGTAAAAACTCCTTTGCCATGAAGAAGATCCAAATTCAACCAGTTCAGGCTAGTAAACCTGTTTGAAAGACCTTTTTTCAGTGAAATGCAGCTTAGTGCAAAAACAGGCTGCTCTCGCTCTGAAACGCTCATTTTTCACATAAGCCACTTTTCAGCGCTAAAACAGCCTCCAATCGCTCTGAAACGCTCATTTTTGACATAAGCCACTTTTCACCTTTAATGAATGAAATTCCAGGTAAAAACTCCTTTGCCATGAAGAAGATCCAAATTCATCCAGTTCAGGCTAGTAAACCTGGTTGAAAGACCTTTTTTCAGTGAAATGCAGCTTAGTGCCAAAACAGGCTGCTCTCGCTCTGAAACGCTCATTTTTCACATAAGCCACTTTTCAGCCTTAGGCGACTGTACAGTGCTAAAACAGCCTCCAATCGCTCTGAAACGCTCATTTTTGACATAAGCCACTTTTCACCTTTAATGAATGAAATTCCAGGTAAAAACTCCTTTGCCATGAAGAAGATCCAAATTCAACCAGTTCAGGCTAGTAAACCTGTTTGAAAGACCTTTTTTCAGTGAAATGCAGCTTAGTGCAAAAACAGGCTGCTCTCGCTCTGAAACGCTCATTTTTCACATAAGCCACTTTTCAGCCTTAGGCGACTGTACAGTGCTAAAACAGCCTCCAATCGCTCTGAAACGCTCATTTTTGACATAAGCCACTTTTCACCTTTAATAAATGAAATTCCAGGTAAAAACTCCTTTGCCATGAAGAAGATCCAAATTCAACCAGTTCAGGCTAGTAAACCTGTTTGAAAGACCTTTTTTCAGTGAAATGCAGCTTAGTGCAAAAACAGGCTGCTCTCGCTCTGAAACGCTCATTTTTCACATAAGCCACTTTTCAGCGCTAAAACAGCCTCCAATCGCTCTGAAACGCTCATTTTTGACATAAGCCACTTTTCACCTTTAATGAATGAAATTCCAGGTAAAAACTCCTTTGCCATGAAGAAGATCCAAATTCAACCAGTTCAGGCTAGTAAACCTGTTTGAAAGACCTTTTTTCAGTGAAATGCAGCTTAGTGCAAAAACAGGCTGCTCTCGCTCTGAAACGCTCATTTTTCACAAAAGCCACTTTTCAGCGCTAAAACAGCCTCCAATCGCTCTGAAACGCTCATTTTTGACATAAGCCACTTTTCACCTTTAATGAATGAAATTCCAGGTAAAAACTCCTTTGCCATGAAGAAGATCCAAATTCAACCAGTTCAGGATAGTAAACCTGTTTGAAAGACCTTTTTTCAGTGAAATGCAGCTTAGTGCAAAAACAGGCTGCTCTCGCTCTTAAACGCTCATTTTTCACATAAGCCACTTTTCAGCCTTAGGAGACTGTACAGTGCTAAAACAGCCTCCTATCGCTCTGAAACGCTCATTTTTGACATAACCCACTTTTCAGCCTTAATGAATTAAATTCCAGGTGAAAACTCCTTTGCCATGAAGAAGATCCAAATTCAACAAGTTCAGGCTAGTAAACCTGTTTGAAAGACCTTTTTTCAGTGAAATGCAGCTTAGTGCAAAAACAGGCTGCTCTCGCTCTGAAACGCTCATTTTTCACATAAGCCACTTTTCAGCGCTAAAACAGCCTCCAATCGCTCTGAAACGCTCATTTTTGACATAAGCCACTTTTCACCTTTAATGAATGAAATTCCAGGTAAAAACTCCTTTGCCATGAATAAGATCCAAATTCAACCAGTTCAGGCTAGTAAACCTGTTTGAAAGACCTTTTTTCAGTGAAATGCAGCTTAGTGCAAAAACAGGCTGCTCTCGCTCTGAAACGCTCATTTTTCACATAACCCACTTTTCACCCTTAATGAATTAAATTCCAGGTAAAAACTCCTTTGCCATGAAGAAGATCCAAATTCAACCAGTTCAGGCTAGTAAACCTGTTTTTGAATCTCATCTGTGCTCCATTATCTAAACATACGACAGTCCAAATATTCTTTGGAGAAAACTGGTAGCACAGTGGCTACTTACGCATCTGAAAATTCAACAACCTCTTAGCGACAGCTCTAATAGATTTGGCTGTTGGAGTTCATTTCATGCCGTTGTTTTGCTTAAGACAGGCTAGTTAGCCCAGTTCTGGCAAGTCTACACATAAAAAGCTTTTATATGTTTTAATGACTCCAAATCCCATGGGTGAGACAGAATTTTGTATCGGCTGA
>NW_028175038.1:30000-32500 GCF_965226575.1 Pagrus pagrus
AGCTGGCTGGGGCCGGAGCCCGGGCTGGTCTCCCCTGCTTAGGGTTAGGGGTCTGGGAGGCACCTGGCTGGGGCTGGAGCCAGGGCTGGGGCCAGGGCTGGTCTCCCCTGCTTAGGGTTAGGGGTCTGGGAGGCAGCTGGCTGGGGCTGGAGCCAGGGCTGGGGCCAGGGCTGGTCTCCCCTGCTTAGGGTTAGGGGTCTGGGAGGCAGCTGGCTGGGGCTGGAGCCAGGGCTGGGGCCAGGGCTGGTCTCCCCTGCTTAGGGTTAGGGGTCTGGGAGGCAGCTGGCTGGGGCTGGAGCCAGGGCTGGGGCCAGGGCTGGTCTCCCCTGCTTAGGGTTAGGGGTCTGGGAGGCACCTGGCTGGGGCTGGAGCCAGGGCTGGGGCCAGGGCTGGTCTCCCCTGCTTAGGGTTAGGCGTGTGGGAGGCAGCTGGCTGGGGCTGGGGCCAGGGCTGGAGCCCGGCCTGGTCTCCCCTGCTTAGGGTTAGGGGTCTGGGAGGCAGCTGGCTGGGGCCGGAGCCAGGGCTGGTCTCCCCTGCTTAGGGTTAGCGGTGTGGGAGGCAGCTGGCTGGGGCCGGAGCCCGGCCTGGTCTCCCCGGCTTAGGGTTAGGCGTGTGGGAGGCAGCTGGCTGGAGGCCGGAGCCAGGGCTGGTCTCCCCGGCTTAGGGTTAGGCGTGTGGGAGGCAGCTGGCTGGGGCTGGGGCTGGGGCCAGGGCTGGAGCCCGGCCTGGTCTCCCCTGCTTAGGGTTAGGCGTGTGGGAGGCAGCTGGCTGGGGCTGGGGCTGGGGCCAGGGCTGGAGCCCGGCCTGGTCTCCCCTGCTTAGGTTAGGCGTGTGGGAGGCAGCTGGCTGGGGCTGGGGCTGGGGCCAGGGCTGGAGCCCGGCCTGGTCTCCCCGGCTTAGGGTTAGGCGTGTGGGAGGCAGCTGGCTGGGGCTGGGGCTGGGGCAGGGCTGGAGCCCGGCCTGGTCTCCCCGGCTTAGGGTTAGGCGTGTGGGAGGCAGCTGGCTGGGGCTGGGGCTGGGGCCAGGGCTGGAGCCCGGCCTGGTCTCCCCGGCTTAGGGTTAGGCGTGTGGGAGGCAGCTGGCTGGGGCTGGGGCTGGGGCCAGGGCTGGAGCCCGGCCTGGTCTCCCCGGCTTAGGGTTAGGCGTGTGGGAGGCAGCTGGCTGGGGCTGGGGCTGGGGCCAGGGCTGGAGCCCGGCCTGGTCTCCCCGGCTTAGGGTTAGGCGTGTGGGAGGCAGCTGGCTGGGGCTGGGGCTGGGGCCAGGGCTGGAGCCCGGCCTGGTCTCCCCGGCTTAGGGTTAGGCGTGTGGGAGGCAGCTGGCTGGGGCTGGGGCTGGGGCCAGGGCTGGAGCCCGGCCTGGTCTCCCCGGCTTAGGGTTAGGCGTGTGGGAGGCAGCTGGCTGGGGCTGGGGCTGGGGCCAGGGCTGGAGCCCGGCCTGGTCTCCCCGGCTTAGGGTTAGGCGTGTGGGAGGCAGCTGGCTGGGGCTGGAGGGTTAGGGTTAGGGTTAGGGTAAGGGTTAGGTGTGGTGGTGAGGCGGCAGGGCCTCCGGAAGGCAGCTGGCTGGGGCTGGAGCCCGGCCTGGCCTCCCCGGCTTAGGGTTAGGCGTGTGGGAGGCAGCTGGCTGGAGGCTGGGGCCAGGGCTGGTCTCCCCTGCTTAGGGTTAGGCGTGTGGGAGGCAGCTGGCTGGGGCTGGAGCCAGGGCTGGTCTCCCCGGCTTAGGGTTAGGCGTCTGGGAGGCAGCTGGCTGGGGCTGGGGCCAGGGCTGGAGCCCGGCCTGGTCTCCCCTGCTTAGTGTTAGGCGTGTGGGAGGCAGCTGGCTGGGGCTGGAGCCCGGGCTGGTCTCCCCTGCTTAGGGTTAGGCGTGTGGGAGGCAGCTGGCTGGGGCTGGGGCCAGGGCTGGGGCCAGGGCTGGGGCCAGGGCTGGTCTCCCCTGCTTAGGGTTAGGCCTGTGGAAGGCACCTGGCTGGGGCACGGTGGAAAACACTTAGGCTGTGGAGAGGAGCAAAAATAATTTTCGACCGTGACCACGAGAAAAACGGCCCAAGTAGGGTCCGTTTTCCCGTGGTCACGGTGGAAAACACTTAGGCTGTGGAGAGGAGCAAAAAATAATTTTCGACCGTGACCACGAGAAAAACGGCCCAAGTAGGGTCCGTTTTCCCGTGGTCACGGTGGAAAACACTTAGGCTGTGGAGAGGAGCAAAAAAAAAAAATTTGACCGTGACCACGAGAAAAACGGCCCAAGTAGGGTCCGTTTTCCCGTGGTCACGGTGGAAAACACTTAGGCTGTGAGAGGAGCAAAAAAAAATTTTGACCGTGACCACGAGAAAAACGGCCCAAGTAGGGTCATTTTTCCCGTGGTCACGGTCGAAAACACTTAGGCTCTGAGCGGAGCAAAAAAAAAATTTTGACCGTGACCACGAGAAAAACGGCCAAAGTAGGGTCATTTTTCCCGTGGTCACGGTCGAAATTTTTTTTTTTTTTCTGGGGGGGTTTTGCAAGCG
>NW_028175037.1:12500-15000 GCF_965226575.1 Pagrus pagrus
TACGCTCACCGGTTTCAATATTGCTGTTTTATTTATGTTTTGCTATGTGCTACCACTCTCTGGGGTTGAGCGGTGTATGGAACACAGAGAGTTGGTCTTTTCCCTTGCCCGGGGTTTATGCTGGGCCAAGTAGGCTGGGCTTTGTCTCAGCTGGCCTTGGTCTTGCATAATCCTGTGGGATGGCTGGGAAGGCACCGCCTTGTCGGGGCTGGTCCTAAGCCATTCTGCAGTATTTCAACCCCTGTTTTGCTGGGCTGGGAATGCTCCACCACTCTCTGTGGTTCTGCACAGCATTTTCTTGGTGCATGTAGCATTGTGTGTTTTTTGCTATGTGTTACCACTCTCTGGGGTTGTGCGGTGTATGGAACACAGAGAGTTGGTCTTTTCCCTTGCCCGGGGTCTATGCTGGACCAAGGAGGCTGTGCTTTGTCTCAGCTGGCCTTGGTTCTGCATAATCCTGTGGGATGTCTGGGAAGGCGCCGCTTTGTCGGGGCTGCTCCTAAGCCATTCTGCTGGATGACAACCCCTGTTTTGCTGGGCTGGGAATCTTCCACCGCTCTCTGTGGTTCTGCATGGCATTTGTATATGAGTGCAGCAATTTGTCCTGCGGTTTTCCCTTTCAAATGTCTTTAATTGATTTTAAATTCTGGTTTTCTTAAAAAGGGTGAAAATTCTAAAACTGGTCTTTTTTCAACAAATTTAAAACATTGGTTTTTGAGACATTTTCATACAAATGTGCTCAAAACGACCGAATTCTTTGAATTTTACTACTAAAATGGTGCTTTTTACAAAAAAACAACAAAAAACTCTATCTCTTCAAAATGCAAAGTGGCTAGTGTAGAGCAGCATAGGAGGGACACACCCCAAAGAAAAGCGCATCTTTGGGTGGACCTTCCTTAGGGGAGAGCGTCTTGTCGTAAGAGGTCGAAACGCTCGATGATCCTAAGGCATTCAACTGAGGATGTGTCCCAGTGAGTACAAGACTTGGTTGGGCTGCGATCGGAATTGGACACTCCGGTGTTCTTTTTCCGCGTTTGGAGTTTCGCGGGCAGAAATTGCCCTCGTGCTCTTAAGTACAGACACAACATGTGGCTTTTTCGCAACACTCTTGTGATCCAGTTTAAACATCAGGTCGGTCGTCACTGGCCTTCCTTTTGCGCATACTGAGAAGTAGGGATGTCTGTCATGGCGATGCGAGAGGTACCCGTCTGTCCTCGAGCTCTCTTGAACTCTCCACTTGCACCCACCACATTCCTCTCGGGGATTCAGGTGTAAAAGGTGTGCCTGCTGGTGATGTGTCTTGGGAGTTTGATGGAATCTGACAGGGATGCTTTCCGCCGCTGTTCAGAGTACCCCGCTTAAGCCTTTTTAAGATCCTTTGCTGTAGTTGTCGGACTCCACTGGTGCGGACCACATGGAGGGGATGGCTATAGCGGGGACCGCGCCCAGCTCTGTACACCTCACTCAGCTATGATAATGTTAATTCAAAGTAATCAACTCTAAATCAAATGAAATTATATTTTTCCTAAAAATAGTCACTTACTATAGAATTCTGATCTTCTCTCATTCTTTGTGTTTGCTGATTGTGCTATGTGGTTGGAATTTGTGCAATGTGGTTGGAATTTGTGCTCAGTGATCGACATGCTGGATGATTCTAAAAGACACTCAATTGTGGGGGTGGTCCAGTTAGCATGAGACTTGGCAGGGCTGCGATCGGGAAATAACATTCCGCTGTTGTTGTTTCTCCGCGATTGGAGTTTCGCGGGCAGAAATTGCCCTCGTGCTCTTAAATACAGACATAACATAGGGCTTTTTTGCACGAGTGCTTGTGATCCAGTTTGCGAATTGGGTTTGTCGGTTGATAATGCTGGGGTCCTCACTCAATCCCTGCGGTGCCTGGGGCTGTAATGGCCACTAGGTCTGTGATAAGCGGCACGGGTGTGGACTTACAAGCTGCGCTGACTTACCTTTTGAGCACTGTTTCACGGGGCTTGCGCTTAAGCTCGGTTAAGATTATTATTCTTCGGCTGTAGTTGTCAGACTCCACTGGTGCGGACCACATGGAGAGGATGGCTATAGCGGGGGGAATGCACCCTGCTTTGTTCATCTCACTGTACTTACTTACCTGCATTTGACATTGGGCTGCAATGTAAAATTGGCCTATGAGATAATTTTTATACAATCATCTCCACATGAAATTCATAGACATCAATCACTCAGCTAAACAATTCTGATCTTCTCCTCTTCCTCTTCCTCCTCTTCTTCTTCTCTTTCTTCGCTGCTTTTGGTTGATTGTTGACTTACCTGCTCAGTCGCTCTCTTCTATTTTGTCTTGCTCTCTTTTCACTCACTCACTCTGCTTGAAGTCGCTGTGGTTGTAATTTTGAATATACTAGCCTAGCTTCTAAACTAGCTTTTGGTCTGTGCTTTGATAAATAGGACATCCCAAGTTCACTTTTTCACTTCTCATACTCTCTACTCTCAACTCTTTTCTCCTCTT
>NW_028175037.1:17500-37298 GCF_965226575.1 Pagrus pagrus
AGGAAAAGGAAAAAGGGATGAAGGGTTCATAATAATTGGAGTCAAAGGCAAATGGGTTCAAAACATATTTTATTGGGTTAAAAACACAATTAAAAACACAATTGGAAACATACATTGGCACTCAAAGGGTTAAAAACAAGTTAAAAACATAAATTCATGGTTACCTAAAAAACAATTATACTTACCACCTGCAAAAAGAAAAACAATTCTACTTACCACCTGTAAAAGAAAAACAAGTTAAAAACCTAATTCATGGTTATTTAAAAACAATAATATACTTACCTTACCTGTGGAAAGAAGCAGAAGAAAGTTAAAAAGGGAGAGTATAAAAGGGATAGAAGAGAAGAGAAAGCCCAGTTTGGCAAGAGCAACAGAAGGAACAACATCTCCTCAATGAAGAACAATTGGACTTACTTGTGTGTCTGGGCCTGAGGAAGACCCATTCAGAGGTCGAAACGTTGCCCACTGCAGACACACACAATATGATATCAACAACATAAAAAGCCAAACTCAAAAAACAGAAAAAACCATAAAAATAGAAAAAACAAAAACTAAAAACAGTTTTATGTAAGTCTAACTAAGAATTATTTTTATTTTTATTTTAAGGGAAATATCCTCGCAAGAGCGCTTTTATTTGTTTGTGTTGCTAAGAGCAAGAGGGATCAGGGGGTGGGCCAACCCAAGGGAAGGCCAGTGCACTTACTGGACTCAGGTCCAGGTACCTGAGCTGGTCTCAGTCCCCTCACCTAACCCTAACCCCCTAACCCTAACCCTAACCCTAACCCTAACCCCTAACCCTAACCCTAACCCTAACCCTAACCCTAACCCTAACCCCTAACCCTAACCCTAATTAAGGGAATTTGGTAATCCTGGGGGACCAGGGGGTGGGCCAACCCATGATAATGTGGGAGTGCACCTACAGTGTCCACCTAGGTGGACATTGTTTCTAACCCTTACCTAACCAGCCAGACCCTAGCATGGATCACTGGCCTACCCCCTACCCCTATGGCTAACCCTAAGTAACCCTAATCTGGACCCAACCCTAACCTAAGCCCAACCCTAGGAAGTCCTAACCCTAATTGGAGACCCAACCCTAATTGGAGACTAACCCTATTGCCTAACCCTAATTGATTGGCCCTAGCCCTAATTGTTGGCAAGTCCTAACCCTAATCTAATCCCAATCTAATTCCCAACCCTACTCTTTACCCCAAACCCTGTCCATTACCCGCAATTTGACCCACCGAGGTCGGACAACCCTAAAACGGTTACATAAAGGAGATTCCGTATACGCCCTGGACCAAATAGAGTCGCACTAGAGGCAAAAATTACGAGGTACGCATCGCCGGTGTGGAATAAGGATGGAGGAAAGGTTAAGAGAAAGGAGATGGAAAAGGAGAAGAAAAGGAAAAAAGACTAAATTTATTATATAGGAATAATTGGGGACAAAGACAAAAAGGTTCAAAAACAATTTTATTGGAAGAAAAACCACTCATTGGGTTGCAAAACGTCATTTAATACAAGTTAAATATAACATGGACAAAGACCATTTGAAATAATATGCAAATGAGGGAGAGTATAAAAGAGGCAACACAGTGGAAAACATCAGTTTGGCTTTGACACTCAAAGGGGCAACATCTCCTGACTACTCCTAAGCTAACCTAGCTTACAACGAAGCTAACCTAGCTCAACAGCTAAGCTAACCTAAGCTAACCTAAGCTAACCTAAGCTAACCTAGCTAAAAATGCTATACTTACCTGTCATACTTACCTGCACTTACCTGTGTCTCCGGGCCTGAAGAAGATGCAACTAGCATCGAAACGTCGCCACCTGCAGGGACACAGAAGAAGAAAGACAATGAGACAAAGACTAAACAACAACAAGAAGAAAGACAATGACAAAACAACAACAAGAAGAAAGACAGTGACAGGACAAACAACAAGCCAACACTAAAAAACAAAAAACAACCAAAAAAATGGAAAAATACAAAGACCAAAAATAGGAATCAAGTTTGTTAAGTTTTCTTTTATGGGAAATCCTCAGTTTTGAGCGCCTTTAGTTGTTTGTGTTTGCCTTATCTAAGCCCAACCCGGCCCAAATTCTAAACCTAACCCCAAGGGAATCTGGCCTAAACCTAACCCTAGTACCACCCACCTAACCCTAATCAGGGGAATTGGCCCTAACCCTAATTAAGGGAATTTGGTAATCCTGGGGGACCAGGGGGTGGGCCAACCCATGATAATGTGGGAGTGCACCTACAGTGTCCACCTAGGTGGACATTGTTTCTAACCCTTACCTAACCAGCCAGACCCTAGCATGGATCACTGGCCTACCCCCTACCCCTATGGCTAACCCTAAGTAACCCTAATCTGGACCCAACCCTAACCTAAGCCCAACCCTAGGAAGTCCTAACCCTAATTGGAGACCCAACCCTAATTGGAGACTAACCCTATTGCCTAACCCTAATTGATTGGCCCTAGCCCTAATTGTTGGCAAGTCCTAACCCTAATCTAATCCCAATCTAATTCCCAACCCTACTCTTTACCCCAAACCCTGTCCATTACCCGCAATTTGACCCACCGAGGTCGGACAACCCTAAAACGGTTACATAAAGGAGATTCCGTATACGCCCTGGACCAAATAGAGTCGCACTAGAGGCAAAAATTACGAGGTACGCATCGCCGGTGTGGAATAAGGATGGAGGAAAGGTTAAGAGAAAGGAGATGGAAAAGGAGAAGAAAAGGAAAAAAGACTAAATTTATTATATAGGAATAATTGGGGACAAAGACAAAAAGGTTCAAAAACAATTTTATTGGAAGAAAAACCACTCATTGGGTTGCAAAACGTCATTTAATACAAGTTAAATATAACATGGACAAAGACCATTTGAAATAATATGCAAATGAGGGAGAGTATAAAAGAGGCAACACAGTGGAAAACATCAGTTTGGCTTTGACACTCAAAGGGGCAACATCTCCTGACTACTCCTAAGCTAACCTAGCTTACAACGAAGCTAACCTAGCTCAACAGCTAAGCTAACCTAAGCTAACCTAAGCTAACCTAAGCTAACCTAGCTAAAAATGCTATACTTACCTGTCATACTTACCTGCACTTACCTGTGTCTCCGGGCCTGAAGAAGATGCAACTAGCATCGAAACGTCGCCACCTGCAGGGACACAGAAGAAGAAAGACAATGAGACAAAGACTAAACAACAACAAGAAGAAAGACAATGACAAAACAACAACAAGAAGAAAGACAGTGACAGGACAAACAACAAGCCAACACTAAAAAACAAAAAACAACCAAAAAAATGGAAAAATACAAAGACCAAAAATAGGAATCAAGTTTGTTAAGTTTTCTTTTATGGGAAATCCTCAGTTTTGAGCGCCTTTAGTTGTTTGTGTTTGCCTTATCTAAGCCCAACCCGGCCCAAATTCTAAACCTAACCCCAAGGGAATCTGGCCTAAACCTAACCCTAGTACCACCCACCTAACCCTAATCAGGGGAATTGGCCCTAACCCTAATTAAGGGAATTTGGTAATCCTGGGGGACCAGGGGGTGGGCCAACCCATGATAATGTGGGAGTGCACCTACAGTGTCCACCTAGGTGGACATTGTTTCTAACCCTTACCTAACCAGCCAGACCCTAGCATGGATCACTGGCCTACCCCCTACCCCTATGGCTAACCCTAAGTAACCCTAATCTGGACCCAACCCTAACCTAAGCCCAACCCTAGGAAGTCCTAACCCTAATTGGAGACCCAACCCTAATTGGAGACTAACCCTATTGCCTAACCCTAATTGATTGGCCCTAGCCCTAATTGTTGGCAAGTCCTAACCCTAATCTAATCCCAATCTAATTCCCAACCCTACTCTTTACCCCAAACCCTGTCCATTACCCGCAATTTGACCCACCGAGGTCGGACAACCCTAAAACGGTTACATAAAGGAGATTCCGTATACGCCCTGGACCAAATAGAGTCGCACTAGAGGCAAAAATTACGAGGTACGCATCGCCGGTGTGGAATAAGGATGGAGGAAAGGTTAAGAGAAAGGAGATGGAAAAGGAGAAGAAAAGGAAAAAAGACTAAATTTATTATATAGGAATAATTGGGGACAAAGACAAAAAGGTTCAAAAACAATTTTATTGGAAGAAAAACCACTCATTGGGTTGCAAAACGTCATTTAATACAAGTTAAATATAACATGGACAAAGACCATTTGAAATAATATGCAAATGAGGGAGAGTATAAAAGAGGCAACACAGTGGAAAACATCAGTTTGGCTTTGACACTCAAAGGGGCAACATCTCCTGACTACTCCTAAGCTAACCTAGCTTACAACGAAGCTAACCTAGCTCAACAGCTAAGCTAACCTAAGCTAACCTAAGCTAACCTAAGCTAACCTAGCTAAAAATGCTATACTTACCTGTCATACTTACCTGCACTTACCTGTGTCTCCGGGCCTGAAGAAGATGCAACTAGCATCGAAACGTCGCCACCTGCAGGGACACAGAAGAAGAAAGACAATGAGACAAAGACTAAACAACAACAAGAAGAAAGACAATGACAAAACAACAACAAGAAGAAAGACAGTGACAGGACAAACAACAAGCCAACACTAAAAAACAAAAAACAACCAAAAAAATGGAAAAATACAAAGACCAAAAATAGGAATCAAGTTTGTTAAGTTTTCTTTTATGGGAAATCCTCAGTTTTGAGCGCCTTTAGTTGTTTGTGTTTGCCTTATCTAAGCCCAACCCGGCCCAAATTCTAAACCTAACCCCAAGGGAATCTGGCCTAAACCTAACCCTAGTACCACCCACCTAACCCTAATCAGGGGAATTGGCCCTAACCCTAATTAAGGGAATTTGGTAATCCTGGGGGACCAGGGGGTGGGCCAACCCATGATAATGTGGGAGTGCACCTACAGTGTCCACCTAGGTGGACATTGTTTCTAACCCTTACCTAACCAGCCAGACCCTAGCATGGATCACTGGCCTACCCCCTACCCCTATGGCTAACCCTAAGTAACCCTAATCTGGACCCAACCCTAACCTAAGCCCAACCCTAGGAAGTCCTAACCCTAATTGGAGACCCAACCCTAATTGGAGACTAACCCTATTGCCTAACCCTAATTGATTGGCCCTAGCCCTAATTGTTGGCAAGTCCTAACCCTAATCTAATCCCAATCTAATTCCCAACCCTACTCTTTACCCCAAACCCTGTCCATTACCCGCAATTTGACCCACCGAGGTCGGACAACCCTAAAACGGTTACATAAAGGAGATTCCGTATACGCCCTGGACCAAATAGAGTCGCACTAGAGGCAAAAATTACGAGGTACGCATCGCCGGTGTGGAATAAGGATGGAGGAAAGGTTAAGAGAAAGGAGATGGAAAAGGAGAAGAAAAGGAAAAAAGACTAAATTTATTATATAGGAATAATTGGGGACAAAGACAAAAAGGTTCAAAAACAATTTTATTGGAAGAAAAACCACTCATTGGGTTGCAAAACGTCATTTAATACAAGTTAAATATAACATGGACAAAGACCATTTGAAATAATATGCAAATGAGGGAGAGTATAAAAGAGGCAACACAGTGGAAAACATCAGTTTGGCTTTGACACTCAAAGGGGCAACATCTCCTGACTACTCCTAAGCTAACCTAGCTTACAACGAAGCTAACCTAGCTCAACAGCTAAGCTAACCTAAGCTAACCTAAGCTAACCTAAGCTAACCTAGCTAAAAATGCTATACTTACCTGTCATACTTACCTGCACTTACCTGTGTCTCCGGGCCTGAAGAAGATGCAACTAGCATCGAAACGTCGCCACCTGCAGGGACACAGAAGAAGAAAGACAATGAGACAAAGACTAAACAACAACAAGAAGAAAGACAATGACAAAACAACAACAAGAAGAAAGACAGTGACAGGACAAACAACAAGCCAACACTAAAAAACAAAAAACAACCAAAAAAATGGAAAAATACAAAGACCAAAAATAGGAATCAAGTTTGTTAAGTTTTCTTTTATGGGAAATCCTCAGTTTTGAGCGCCTTTAGTTGTTTGTGTTTGCCTTATCTAAGCCCAACCCGGCCCAAATTCTAAACCTAACCCCAAGGGAATCTGGCCTAAACCTAACCCTAGTACCACCCACCTAACCCTAATCAGGGGAATTGGCCCTAACCCTAATTAAGGGAATTTGGTAATCCTGGGGGACCAGGGGGTGGGCCAACCCATGATAATGTGGGAGTGCACCTACAGTGTCCACCTAGGTGGACATTGTTTCTAACCCTTACCTAACCAGCCAGACCCTAGCATGGATCACTGGCCTACCCCCTACCCCTATGGCTAACCCTAAGTAACCCTAATCTGGACCCAACCCTAACCTAAGCCCAACCCTAGGAAGTCCTAACCCTAATTGGAGACCCAACCCTAATTGGAGACTAACCCTATTGCCTAACCCTAATTGATTGGCCCTAGCCCTAATTGTTGGCAAGTCCTAACCCTAATCTAATCCCAATCTAATTCCCAACCCTACTCTTTACCCCAAACCCTGTCCATTACCCGCAATTTGACCCACCGAGGTCGGACAACCCTAAAACGGTTACATAAAGGAGATTCCGTATACGCCCTGGACCAAATAGAGTCGCACTAGAGGCAAAAATTACGAGGTACGCATCGCCGGTGTGGAATAAGGATGGAGGAAAGGTTAAGAGAAAGGAGATGGAAAAGGAGAAGAAAAGGAAAAAAGACTAAATTTATTATATAGGAATAATTGGGGACAAAGACAAAAAGGTTCAAAAACAATTTTATTGGAAGAAAAACCACTCATTGGGTTGCAAAACGTCATTTAATACAAGTTAAATATAACATGGACAAAGACCATTTGAAATAATATGCAAATGAGGGAGAGTATAAAAGAGGCAACACAGTGGAAAACATCAGTTTGGCTTTGACACTCAAAGGGGCAACATCTCCTGACTACTCCTAAGCTAACCTAGCTTACAACGAAGCTAACCTAGCTCAACAGCTAAGCTAACCTAAGCTAACCTAAGCTAACCTAAGCTAACCTAGCTAAAAATGCTATACTTACCTGTCATACTTACCTGCACTTACCTGTGTCTCCGGGCCTGAAGAAGATGCAACTAGCATCGAAACGTCGCCACCTGCAGGGACACAGAAGAAGAAAGACAATGAGACAAAGACTAAACAACAACAAGAAGAAAGACAATGACAAAACAACAACAAGAAGAAAGACAGTGACAGGACAAACAACAAGCCAACACTAAAAAACAAAAAACAACCAAAAAAATGGAAAAATACAAAGACCAAAAATAGGAATCAAGTTTGTTAAGTTTTCTTTTATGGGAAATCCTCAGTTTTGAGCGCCTTTAGTTGTTTGTGTTTGCCTTATCTAAGCCCAACCCGGCCCAAATTCTAAACCTAACCCCAAGGGAATCTGGCCTAAACCTAACCCTAGTACCACCCACCTAACCCTAATCAGGGGAATTGGCCCTAACCCTAATTAAGGGAATTTGGTAATCCTGGGGGACCAGGGGGTGGGCCAACCCATGATAATGTGGGAGTGCACCTACAGTGTCCACCTAGGTGGACATTGTTTCTAACCCTTACCTAACCAGCCAGACCCTAGCATGGATCACTGGCCTACCCCCTACCCCTATGGCTAACCCTAAGTAACCCTAATCTGGACCCAACCCTAACCTAAGCCCAACCCTAGGAAGTCCTAACCCTAATTGGAGACCCAACCCTAATTGGAGACTAACCCTATTGCCTAACCCTAATTGATTGGCCCTAGCCCTAATTGTTGGCAAGTCCTAACCCTAATCTAATCCCAATCTAATTCCCAACCCTACTCTTTACCCCAAACCCTGTCCATTACCCGCAATTTGACCCACCGAGGTCGGACAACCCTAAAACGGTTACATAAAGGAGATTCCGTATACGCCCTGGACCAAATAGAGTCGCACTAGAGGCAAAAATTACGAGGTACGCATCGCCGGTGTGGAATAAGGATGGAGGAAAGGTTAAGAGAAAGGAGATGGAAAAGGAGAAGAAAAGGAAAAAAGACTAAATTTATTATATAGGAATAATTGGGGACAAAGACAAAAAGGTTCAAAAACAATTTTATTGGAAGAAAAACCACTCATTGGGTTGCAAAACGTCATTTAATACAAGTTAAATATAACATGGACAAAGACCATTTGAAATAATATGCAAATGAGGGAGAGTATAAAAGAGGCAACACAGTGGAAAACATCAGTTTGGCTTTGACACTCAAAGGGGCAACATCTCCTGACTACTCCTAAGCTAACCTAGCTTACAACGAAGCTAACCTAGCTCAACAGCTAAGCTAACCTAAGCTAACCTAAGCTAACCTAAGCTAACCTAGCTAAAAATGCTATACTTACCTGTCATACTTACCTGCACTTACCTGTGTCTCCGGGCCTGAAGAAGATGCAACTAGCATCGAAACGTCGCCACCTGCAGGGACACAGAAGAAGAAAGACAATGAGACAAAGACTAAACAACAACAAGAAGAAAGACAATGACAAAACAACAACAAGAAGAAAGACAGTGACAGGACAAACAACAAGCCAACACTAAAAAACAAAAAACAACCAAAAAAATGGAAAAATACAAAGACCAAAAATAGGAATCAAGTTTGTTAAGTTTTCTTTTATGGGAAATCCTCAGTTTTGAGCGCCTTTAGTTGTTTGTGTTTGCCTTATCTAAGCCCAACCCGGCCCAAATTCTAAACCTAACCCCAAGGGAATCTGGCCTAAACCTAACCCTAGTACCACCCACCTAACCCTAATCAGGGGAATTGGCCCTAACCCTAATTAAGGGAATTTGGTAATCCTGGGGGACCAGGGGGTGGGCCAACCCATGATAATGTGGGAGTGCACCTACAGTGTCCACCTAGGTGGACATTGTTTCTAACCCTTACCTAACCAGCCAGACCCTAGCATGGATCACTGGCCTACCCCCTACCCCTATGGCTAACCCTAAGTAACCCTAATCTGGACCCAACCCTAACCTAAGCCCAACCCTAGGAAGTCCTAACCCTAATTGGAGACCCAACCCTAATTGGAGACTAACCCTATTGCCTAACCCTAATTGATTGGCCCTAGCCCTAATTGTTGGCAAGTCCTAACCCTAATCTAATCCCAATCTAATTCCCAACCCTACTCTTTACCCCAAACCCTGTCCATTACCCGCAATTTGACCCACCGAGGTCGGACAACCCTAAAACGGTTACATAAAGGAGATTCCGTATACGCCCTGGACCAAATAGAGTCGCACTAGAGGCAAAAATTACGAGGTACGCATCGCCGGTGTGGAATAAGGATGGAGGAAAGGTTAAGAGAAAGGAGATGGAAAAGGAGAAGAAAAGGAAAAAAGACTAAATTTATTATATAGGAATAATTGGGGACAAAGACAAAAAGGTTCAAAAACAATTTTATTGGAAGAAAAACCACTCATTGGGTTGCAAAACGTCATTTAATACAAGTTAAATATAACATGGACAAAGACCATTTGAAATAATATGCAAATGAGGGAGAGTATAAAAGAGGCAACACAGTGGAAAACATCAGTTTGGCTTTGACACTCAAAGGGGCAACATCTCCTGACTACTCCTAAGCTAACCTAGCTTACAACGAAGCTAACCTAGCTCAACAGCTAAGCTAACCTAAGCTAACCTAAGCTAACCTAAGCTAACCTAGCTAAAAATGCTATACTTACCTGTCATACTTACCTGCACTTACCTGTGTCTCCGGGCCTGAAGAAGATGCAACTAGCATCGAAACGTCGCCACCTGCAGGGACACAGAAGAAGAAAGACAATGAGACAAAGACTAAACAACAACAAGAAGAAAGACAATGACAAAACAACAACAAGAAGAAAGACAGTGACAGGACAAACAACAAGCCAACACTAAAAAACAAAAAACAACCAAAAAAATGGAAAAATACAAAGACCAAAAATAGGAATCAAGTTTGTTAAGTTTTCTTTTATGGGAAATCCTCAGTTTTGAGCGCCTTTAGTTGTTTGTGTTTGCCTTATCTAAGCCCAACCCGGCCCAAATTCTAAACCTAACCCCAAGGGAATCTGGCCTAAACCTAACCCTAGTACCACCCACCTAACCCTAATCAGGGGAATTGGCCCTAACCCTAATTAAGGGAATTTGGTAATCCTGGGGGACCAGGGGGTGGGCCAACCCATGATAATGTGGGAGTGCACCTACAGTGTCCACCTAGGTGGACATTGTTTCTAACCCTTACCTAACCAGCCAGACCCTAGCATGGATCACTGGCCTACCCCCTACCCCTATGGCTAACCCTAAGTAACCCTAATCTGGACCCAACCCTAACCTAAGCCCAACCCTAGGAAGTCCTAACCCTAATTGGAGACCCAACCCTAATTGGAGACTAACCCTATTGCCTAACCCTAATTGATTGGCCCTAGCCCTAATTGTTGGCAAGTCCTAACCCTAATCTAATCCCAATCTAATTCCCAACCCTACTCTTTACCCCAAACCCTGTCCATTACCCGCAATTTGACCCACCGAGGTCGGACAACCCTAAAACGGTTACATAAAGGAGATTCCGTATACGCCCTGGACCAAATAGAGTCGCACTAGAGGCAAAAATTACGAGGTACGCATCGCCGGTGTGGAATAAGGATGGAGGAAAGGTTAAGAGAAAGGAGATGGAAAAGGAGAAGAAAAGGAAAAAAGACTAAATTTATTATATAGGAATAATTGGGGACAAAGACAAAAAGGTTCAAAAACAATTTTATTGGAAGAAAAACCACTCATTGGGTTGCAAAACGTCATTTAATACAAGTTAAATATAACATGGACAAAGACCATTTGAAATAATATGCAAATGAGGGAGAGTATAAAAGAGGCAACACAGTGGAAAACATCAGTTTGGCTTTGACACTCAAAGGGGCAACATCTCCTGACTACTCCTAAGCTAACCTAGCTTACAACGAAGCTAACCTAGCTCAACAGCTAAGCTAACCTAAGCTAACCTAAGCTAACCTAAGCTAACCTAGCTAAAAATGCTATACTTACCTGTCATACTTACCTGCACTTACCTGTGTCTCCGGGCCTGAAGAAGATGCAACTAGCATCGAAACGTCGCCACCTGCAGGGACACAGAAGAAGAAAGACAATGAGACAAAGACTAAACAACAACAAGAAGAAAGACAATGACAAAACAACAACAAGAAGAAAGACAGTGACAGGACAAACAACAAGCCAACACTAAAAAACAAAAAACAACCAAAAAAATGGAAAAATACAAAGACCAAAAATAGGAATCAAGTTTGTTAAGTTTTCTTTTATGGGAAATCCTCAGTTTTGAGCGCCTTTAGTTGTTTGTGTTTGCCTTATCTAAGCCCAACCCGGCCCAAATTCTAAACCTAACCCCAAGGGAATCTGGCCTAAACCTAACCCTAGTACCACCCACCTAACCCTAATCAGGGGAATTGGCCCTAACCCTAATTAAGGGAATTTGGTAATCCTGGGGGACCAGGGGGTGGGCCAACCCATGATAATGTGGGAGTGCACCTACAGTGTCCACCTAGGTGGACATTGTTTCTAACCCTTACCTAACCAGCCAGACCCTAGCATGGATCACTGGCCTACCCCCTACCCCTATGGCTAACCCTAAGTAACCCTAATCTGGACCCAACCCTAACCTAAGCCCAACCCTAGGAAGTCCTAACCCTAATTGGAGACCCAACCCTAATTGGAGACTAACCCTATTGCCTAACCCTAATTGATTGGCCCTAGCCCTAATTGTTGGCAAGTCCTAACCCTAATCTAATCCCAATCTAATTCCCAACCCTACTCTTTACCCCAAACCCTGTCCATTACCCGCAATTTGACCCACCGAGGTCGGACAACCCTAAAACGGTTACATAAAGGAGATTCCGTATACGCCCTGGACCAAATAGAGTCGCACTAGAGGCAAAAATTACGAGGTACGCATCGCCGGTGTGGAATAAGGATGGAGGAAAGGTTAAGAGAAAGGAGATGGAAAAGGAGAAGAAAAGGAAAAAAGACTAAATTTATTATATAGGAATAATTGGGGACAAAGACAAAAAGGTTCAAAAACAATTTTATTGGAAGAAAAACCACTCATTGGGTTGCAAAACGTCATTTAATACAAGTTAAATATAACATGGACAAAGACCATTTGAAATAATATGCAAATGAGGGAGAGTATAAAAGAGGCAACACAGTGGAAAACATCAGTTTGGCTTTGACACTCAAAGGGGCAACATCTCCTGACTACTCCTAAGCTAACCTAGCTTACAACGAAGCTAACCTAGCTCAACAGCTAAGCTAACCTAAGCTAACCTAAGCTAACCTAAGCTAACCTAGCTAAAAATGCTATACTTACCTGTCATACTTACCTGCACTTACCTGTGTCTCCGGGCCTGAAGAAGATGCAACTAGCATCGAAACGTCGCCACCTGCAGGGACACAGAAGAAGAAAGACAATGAGACAAAGACTAAACAACAACAAGAAGAAAGACAATGACAAAACAACAACAAGAAGAAAGACAGTGACAGGACAAACAACAAGCCAACACTAAAAAACAAAAAACAACCAAAAAAATGGAAAAATACAAAGACCAAAAATAGGAATCAAGTTTGTTAAGTTTTCTTTTATGGGAAATCCTCAGTTTTGAGCGCCTTTAGTTGTTTGTGTTTGCCTTATCTAAGCCCAACCCGGCCCAAATTCTAAACCTAACCCCAAGGGAATCTGGCCTAAACCTAACCCTAGTACCACCCACCTAACCCTAATCAGGGGAATTGGCCCTAACCCTAATTAAGGGAATTTGGTAATCCTGGGGGACCAGGGGGTGGGCCAACCCATGATAATGTGGGAGTGCACCTACAGTGTCCACCTAGGTGGACATTGTTTCTAACCCTTACCTAACCAGCCAGACCCTAGCATGGATCACTGGCCTACCCCCTACCCCTATGGCTAACCCTAAGTAACCCTAATCTGGACCCAACCCTAACCTAAGCCCAACCCTAGGAAGTCCTAACCCTAATTGGAGACCCAACCCTAATTGGAGACTAACCCTATTGCCTAACCCTAATTGATTGGCCCTAGCCCTAATTGTTGGCAAGTCCTAACCCTAATCTAATCCCAATCTAATTCCCAACCCTACTCTTTACCCCAAACCCTGTCCATTACCCGCAATTTGACCCACCGAGGTCGGACAACCCTAAAACGGTTACATAAAGGAGATTCCGTATACGCCCTGGACCAAATAGAGTCGCACTAGAGGCAAAAATTACGAGGTACGCATCGCCGGTGTGGAATAAGGATGGAGGAAAGGTTAAGAGAAAGGAGATGGAAAAGGAGAAGAAAAGGAAAAAAGACTAAATTTATTATATAGGAATAATTGGGGACAAAGACAAAAAGGTTCAAAAACAATTTTATTGGAAGAAAAACCACTCATTGGGTTGCAAAACGTCATTTAATACAAGTTAAATATAACATGGACAAAGACCATTTGAAATAATATGCAAATGAGGGAGAGTATAAAAGAGGCAACACAGTGGAAAACATCAGTTTGGCTTTGACACTCAAAGGGGCAACATCTCCTGACTACTCCTAAGCTAACCTAGCTTACAACGAAGCTAACCTAGCTCAACAGCTAAGCTAACCTAAGCTAACCTAAGCTAACCTAAGCTAACCTAGCTAAAAATGCTATACTTACCTGTCATACTTACCTGCACTTACCTGTGTCTCCGGGCCTGAAGAAGATGCAACTAGCATCGAAACGTCGCCACCTGCAGGGACACAGAAGAAGAAAGACAATGAGACAAAGACTAAACAACAACAAGAAGAAAGACAATGACAAAACAACAACAAGAAGAAAGACAGTGACAGGACAAACAACAAGCCAACACTAAAAAACAAAAAACAACCAAAAAAATGGAAAAATACAAAGACCAAAAATAGGAATCAAGTTTGTTAAGTTTTCTTTTATGGGAAATCCTCAGTTTTGAGCGCCTTTAGTTGTTTGTGTTTGCCTTATCTAAGCCCAACCCGGCCCAAATTCTAAACCTAACCCCAAGGGAATCTGGCCTAAACCTAACCCTAGTACCACCCACCTAACCCTAATCAGGGGAATTGGCCCTAACCCTAATTAAGGGAATTTGGTAATCCTGGGGGACCAGGGGGTGGGCCAACCCATGATAATGTGGGAGTGCACCTACAGTGTCCACCTAGGTGGACATTGTTTCTAACCCTTACCTAACCAGCCAGACCCTAGCATGGATCACTGGCCTACCCCCTACCCCTATGGCTAACCCTAAGTAACCCTAATCTGGACCCAACCCTAACCTAAGCCCAACCCTAGGAAGTCCTAACCCTAATTGGAGACCCAACCCTAATTGGAGACTAACCCTATTGCCTAACCCTAATTGATTGGCCCTAGCCCTAATTGTTGGCAAGTCCTAACCCTAATCTAATCCCAATCTAATTCCCAACCCTACTCTTTACCCCAAACCCTGTCCATTACCCGCAATTTGACCCACCGAGGTCGGACAACCCTAAAACGGTTACATAAAGGAGATTCCGTATACGCCCTGGACCAAATAGAGTCGCACTAGAGGCAAAAATTACGAGGTACGCATCGCCGGTGTGGAATAAGGATGGAGGAAAGGTTAAGAGAAAGGAGATGGAAAAGGAGAAGAAAAGGAAAAAAGACTAAATTTATTATATAGGAATAATTGGGGACAAAGACAAAAAGGTTCAAAAACAATTTTATTGGAAGAAAAACCACTCATTGGGTTGCAAAACGTCATTTAATACAAGTTAAATATAACATGGACAAAGACCATTTGAAATAATATGCAAATGAGGGAGAGTATAAAAGAGGCAACACAGTGGAAAACATCAGTTTGGCTTTGACACTCAAAGGGGCAACATCTCCTGACTACTCCTAAGCTAACCTAGCTTACAACGAAGCTAACCTAGCTCAACAGCTAAGCTAACCTAAGCTAACCTAAGCTAACCTAAGCTAACCTAGCTAAAAATGCTATACTTACCTGTCATACTTACCTGCACTTACCTGTGTCTCCGGGCCTGAAGAAGATGCAACTAGCATCGAAACGTCGCCACCTGCAGGGACACAGAAGAAGAAAGACAATGAGACAAAGACTAAACAACAACAAGAAGAAAGACAATGACAAAACAACAACAAGAAGAAAGACAGTGACAGGACAAACAACAAGCCAACACTAAAAAACAAAAAACAACCAAAAAAATGGAAAAATACAAAGACCAAAAATAGGAATCAAGTTTGTTAAGTTTTCTTTTATGGGAAATCCTCAGTTTTGAGCGCCTTTAGTTGTTTGTGTTTGCCTTATCTAAGCCCAACCCGGCCCAAATTCTAAACCTAACCCCAAGGGAATCTGGCCTAAACCTAACCCTAGTACCACCCACCTAACCCTAATCAGGGGAATTGGCCCTAACCCTAATTAAGGGAATTTGGTAATCCTGGGGGACCAGGGGGTGGGCCAACCCATGATAATGTGGGAGTGCACCTACAGTGTCCACCTAGGTGGACATTGTTTCTAACCCTTACCTAACCAGCCAGACCCTAGCATGGATCACTGGCCTACCCCCTACCCCTATGGCTAACCCTAAGTAACCCTAATCTGGACCCAACCCTAACCTAAGCCCAACCCTAGGAAGTCCTAACCCTAATTGGAGACCCAACCCTAATTGGAGACTAACCCTATTGCCTAACCCTAATTGATTGGCCCTAGCCCTAATTGTTGGCAAGTCCTAACCCTAATCTAATCCCAATCTAATTCCCAACCCTACTCTTTACCCCAAACCCTGTCCATTACCCGCAATTTGACCCACCGAGGTCGGACAACCCTAAAACGGTTACATAAAGGAGATTCCGTATACGCCCTGGACCAAATAGAGTCGCACTAGAGGCAAAAATTACGAGGTACGCATCGCCGGTGTGGAATAAGGATGGAGGAAAGGTTAAGAGAAAGGAGATGGAAAAGGAGAAGAAAAGGAAAAAAGACTAAATTTATTATATAGGAATAATTGGGGACAAAGACAAAAAGGTTCAAAAACAATTTTATTGGAAGAAAAACCACTCATTGGGTTGCAAAACGTCATTTAATACAAGTTAAATATAACATGGACAAAGACCATTTGAAATAATATGCAAATGAGGGAGAGTATAAAAGAGGCAACACAGTGGAAAACATCAGTTTGGCTTTGACACTCAAAGGGGCAACATCTCCTGACTACTCCTAAGCTAACCTAGCTTACAACGAAGCTAACCTAGCTCAACAGCTAAGCTAACCTAAGCTAACCTAAGCTAACCTAAGCTAACCTAGCTAAAAATGCTATACTTACCTGTCATACTTACCTGCACTTACCTGTGTCTCCGGGCCTGAAGAAGATGCAACTAGCATCGAAACGTCGCCACCTGCAGGGACACAGAAGAAGAAAGACAATGAGACAAAGACTAAACAACAACAAGAAGAAAGACAATGACAAAACAACAACAAGAAGAAAGACAGTGACAGGACAAACAACAAGCCAACACTAAAAAACAAAAAACAACCAAAAAAATGGAAAAATACAAAGACCAAAAATAGGAATCAAGTTTGTTAAGTTTTCTTTTATGGGAAATCCTCAGTTTTGAGCGCCTTTAGTTGTTTGTGTTTGCCTTATCTAAGCCCAACCCGGCCCAAATTCTAAACCTAACCCCAAGGGAATCTGGCCTAAACCTAACCCTAGTACCACCCACCTAACCCTAATCAGGGGAATTGGCCCTAACCCTAATTAAGGGAATTTGGTAATCCTGGGGGACCAGGGGGTGGGCCAACCCATGATAATGTGGGAGTGCACCTACAGTGTCCACCTAGGTGGACATTGTTTCTAACCCTTACCTAACCAGCCAGACCCTAGCATGGATCACTGGCCTACCCCCTACCCCTATGGCTAACCCTAAGTAACCCTAATCTGGACCCAACCCTAACCTAAGCCCAACCCTAGGAAGTCCTAACCCTAATTGGAGACCCAACCCTAATTGGAGACTAACCCTATTGCCTAACCCTAATTGATTGGCCCTAGCCCTAATTGTTGGCAAGTCCTAACCCTAATCTAATCCCAATCTAATTCCCAACCCTACTCTTTACCCCAAACCCTGTCCATTACCCGCAATTTGACCCACCGAGGTCGGACAACCCTAAAACGGTTACATAAAGGAGATTCCGTATACGCCCTGGACCAAATAGAGTCGCACTAGAGGCAAAAATTACGAGGTACGCATCGCCGGTGTGGAATAAGGATGGAGGAAAGGTTAAGAGAAAGGAGATGGAAAAGGAGAAGAAAAGGAAAAAAGACTAAATTTATTATATAGGAATAATTGGGGACAAAGACAAAAAGGTTCAAAAACAATTTTATTGGAAGAAAAACCACTCATTGGGTTGCAAAACGTCATTTAATACAAGTTAAATATAACATGGACAAAGACCATTTGAAATAATATGCAAATGAGGGAGAGTATAAAAGAGGCAACACAGTGGAAAACATCAGTTTGGCTTTGACACTCAAAGGGGCAACATCTCCTGACTACTCCTAAGCTAACCTAGCTTACAACGAAGCTAACCTAGCTCAACAGCTAAGCTAACCTAAGCTAACCTAAGCTAACCTAAGCTAACCTAGCTAAAAATGCTATACTTACCTGTCATACTTACCTGCACTTACCTGTGTCTCCGGGCCTGAAGAAGATGCAACTAGCATCGAAACGTCGCCACCTGCAGGGACACAGAAGAAGAAAGACAATGAGACAAAGACTAAACAACAACAAGAAGAAAGACAATGACAAAACAACAACAAGAAGAAAGACAGTGACAGGACAAACAACAAGCCAACACTAAAAAACAAAAAACAACCAAAAAAATGGAAAAATACAAAGACCAAAAATAGGAATCAAGTTTGTTAAGTTTTCTTTTATGGGAAATCCTCAGTTTTGAGCGCCTTTAGTTGTTTGTGTTTGCCTTATCTAAGCCCAACCCGGCCCAAATTCTAAACCTAACCCCAAGGGAATCTGGCCTAAACCTAACCCTAGTACCACCCACCTAACCCTAATCAGGGGAATTGGCCCTAACCCTAATTAAGGGAATTTGGTAATCCTGGGGGACCAGGGGGTGGGCCAACCCATGATAATGTGGGAGTGCACCTACAGTGTCCACCTAGGTGGACATTGTTTCTAACCCTTACCTAACCAGCCAGACCCTAGCATGGATCACTGGCCTACCCCCTACCCCTATGGCTAACCCTAAGTAACCCTAATCTGGACCCAACCCTAACCTAAGCCCAACCCTAGGAAGTCCTAACCCTAATTGGAGACCCAACCCTAATTGGAGACTAACCCTATTGCCTAACCCTAATTGATTGGCCCTAGCCCTAATTGTTGGCAAGTCCTAACCCTAATCTAATCCCAATCTAATTCCCAACCCTACTCTTTACCCCAAACCCTGTCCATTACCCGCAATTTGACCCACCGAGGTCGGACAACCCTAAAACGGTTACATAAAGGAGATTCCGTATACGCCCTGGACCAAATAGAGTCGCACTAGAGGCAAAAATTACGAGGTACGCATCGCCGGTGTGGAATAAGGATGGAGGAAAGGTTAAGAGAAAGGAGATGGAAAAGGAGAAGAAAAGGAAAAAAGACTAAATTTATTATATAGGAATAATTGGGGACAAAGACAAAAAGGTTCAAAAACAATTTTATTGGAAGAAAAACCACTCATTGGGTTGCAAAACGTCATTTAATACAAGTTAAATATAACATGGACAAAGACCATTTGAAATAATATGCAAATGAGGGAGAGTATAAAAGAGGCAACACAGTGGAAAACATCAGTTTGGCTTTGACACTCAAAGGGGCAACATCTCCTGACTACTCCTAAGCTAACCTAGCTTACAACGAAGCTAACCTAGCTCAACAGCTAAGCTAACCTAAGCTAACCTAAGCTAACCTAAGCTAACCTAGCTAAAAATGCTATACTTACCTGTCATACTTACCTGCACTTACCTGTGTCTCCGGGCCTGAAGAAGATGCAACTAGCATCGAAACGTCGCCACCTGCAGGGACACAGAAGAAGAAAGACAATGAGACAAAGACTAAACAACAACAAGAAGAAAGACAATGACAAAACAACAACAAGAAGAAAGACAGTGACAGGACAAACAACAAGCCAACACTAAAAAACAAAAAACAACCAAAAAAATGGAAAAATACAAAGACCAAAAATAGGAATCAAGTTTGTTAAGTTTTCTTTTATGGGAAATCCTCAGTTTTGAGCGCCTTTAGTTGTTTGTGTTTGCCTTATCTAAGCCCAACCCGGCCCAAATTCTAAACCTAACCCCAAGGGAATCTGGCCTAAACCTAACCCTAGTACCACCCACCTAACCCTAATCAGGGGAATTGGCCCTAACCCTAATTAAGGGAATTTGGTAATCCTGGGGGACCAGGGGGTGGGCCAACCCATGATAATGTGGGAGTGCACCTACAGTGTCCACCTAGGTGGACATTGTTTCTAACCCTTACCTAACCAGCCAGACCCTAGCATGGATCACTGGCCTACCCCCTACCCCTATGGCTAACCCTAAGTAACCCTAATCTGGACCCAACCCTAACCTAAGCCCAACCCTAGGAAGTCCTAACCCTAATTGGAGACCCAACCC
>NW_028175036.1:0-37181 GCF_965226575.1 Pagrus pagrus
AAAACTCCTTTGCCATGAAGAAGATCCAAATTCAACAAGTTCAGGCTAGTAAACCTGTTTGAAAGACCTTTTTTCAGTGAAATGCAGCTTAGTGCAAAAACAGGCTGCTCTCGCTCTGAAACGCTCATTTTTCACATAAGCCACCTTTCAGCCTTAGGCGACTGTACAGTGCTAAAACAGCCTCCAATCGCTCTGAAACGCTCATTTTTGACATAAGCCACTTTTCACCTTTAATGAATGAAATTCCAGGTAAAAACTCCTTTGCCATGAAGAAGATCCAAATTCAACCAGTTCAGGCTAGTAAACCTGTTTGAAAGACCTTTTTTCAGTGAAATGCAGCTTAGTGCAAAAACAGGCTGCTCTCGCTCTGAAACGCTCATTTTTCACATAAGCCACTTTTCAGCCTTAGGAGACTGTACAGTGCTAAAACAGCCTCCTATCGCTCTGAAACGCTCATTTTTGACATAACCCACTTTTCAGCGCTAAAACAGCCTCCAATCGCTCTGAAACGCTCATTTTTGACATAAGCCACTTTTCACCTTTAATGAATGAAATTCCAGGTAAAAACTCCTTTGCCATGAAGAAGATCCAAATTCAACCAGTTCAGGCTAGTAAACCTGTTTGAAAGACCTTTTTTCAGTGAAATGCAGCTTAGTGCAAAAACAGGCTGCTCTCGCTCTGAAACGCTCATTTTTCACATAAGCCACTTTTCAGCCTTAGGCGACTGTACAGTGCTAAAACAGCCTCCAATCGCTCTGAAACGCTCATTTTTGACATAAGCCACTTTTCACCTTTAATGAATGAAATTCCAGGTAAAAACTCCTTTGCCATGAAGAAGATCCAAATTCAACCAGTTCAGGCTAGTAAACCTGTTTGAAAGACCTTTTTTCAGTGAAATGCAGCTTAGTGCAAAAACAGGCTGCTCTCGCTCTGAAACGCTCATTTTTCACATAAGCCACTTTTCAGCCTTAGGCGACTGTACAGTGCAAAAACAGGCTGCTCTCGCTCTGAAACGCTCATTTTTGACATAACCCACTTTTCACCCTTAATGAATTAAATTCCAGGTAAAAACTCCTTTGCCATGAAGAAGATCCAAATTCAACCAGTTCAGGCTAGTAAACCTGTTTGAAAGACCTTTTTTCAGTGAAATGCAGCTTAGTGCAAAAACAGGCTGCTCTCGCTCTGAAACGCTCATTTTTCACATAAGCCACTTTTCATCCTTATAGGCGACTGTACAGTGCAAAAACAGCCTCCTCTCGCTCTGAAACGCTCATTTTTCACATAAGCCACTTTTCAGCCTTAGGCGACTGTACAGTGCTAAAACAGCCTCCTATCGCTCTGAAACGCTCATTTTTGACATAACCCACTTTTCAGCCTTAATGAATTAAATTCCAGGTAAAAACTCCTTTGCCATGAAGAAGATCCAAATTCAACAAGTTCAGGCTAGTAAACCTGTTTGAAAGACCTTTTTTCAGTGAAATGCAGCTTAGTGCAAAAACAGGCTGCTCTCGCTCTGAAACGCTCATTTTTCACATAAGCCACTTTTCAGCCTTAGGCGACTGTACAGTGCTAAAACAGCCTCCAATCGCTCTGAAACGCTCATTTTTGACATAAGCCACTTTTCACCTTTAATGAATGAAATTCCAGGTAAAAACTCCTTTGCCATGAAGAAGATCCAAATTCAACCAGTTCAGGCTAGTAAACCTGTTTGAAAGACCTTTTTTCAGTGAAATGCAGCTTAGTGCAAAAACAGGCTGCTCTCGCTCTGAAACGCTCATTTTTCACATAAGCCACTTTTCAGCGCTAAAACAGCCTCCAATCGCTCTGAAACGCTCATTTTTGACATAAGCCACTTTTCACCTTTAATGAATGAAATTCCAGGTAAAAACTCCTTTGCCATGAAGAATATCCAAATTCAACCAGTTCAGGCTAGTAAACCTGTTTGAAAGACCTTTTTTCAGTGAAATGCAGCTTAGTGCAAAAACAGGCTGCTCTCGCTCTGAAACGCTCATTTTTCACATAAGCCACTTTTCAGCCTTAGGAGACTGTACAGTGCTAAAACAGCCTCCTATCGCTCTGAAACGCTCATTTTTGACATAACCCACTTTTCAGCCTTAATGAATGAAATTCCAGGTAAAAACTCCTTTGCCATGAAGAAGATCCAAATTCAACCAGTTCAGGCTAGTAAACCTGTTTGAAAGACCTTTTTTCAGTGAAATGCAGCTTAGTGCAAAAACAGGCTGCTCTCGCTCTGAAACGCTCATTTTTCACATAAGCCACTTTTCAGCGCTAAAACAGCCTCCAATCGCTCTGAAACGCTCATTTTGACATAAGCCACTTTTCACCTTTAATGAATGAAATTCCAGGTAAAAACTCCTTTGCCATGAAGAAGATCAAAATTCAACCAGTTCAGGCTAGTAAACCTGTTTGAAAGACCTTTTTTCAGTGAAATGCAGCTTAGTGCAAAAACAGGCTGCTCTCGCTCTGAAACGCTCATTTTTCACATAAGCCACTTTTCAGCGCTAAAACAGCCTCCAATCGCTCTGAAACGCTAATTTTTGACATAAGCCACTTTTCACCTTTAATGAATGAAATTCCAGGTAAAAACTCCTTTGCCATGAAGAAGATCCAAATTCAACCAGTTCAGGCTAGTAAACCTGTTTGAAAGACCTTTTTTCAGTGAAATGCAGCTTAGTGCAAAATCAGGCTGCTCTCGCTCTGAAACGCTCATTTTTCACATAAGCCACTTTTCAGCGCTAAAACAGCCTCCAATCGCTCTGAAACGCTCATTTTTGACATAAGCCACTTTTCAGCCTTAAAGAATGAAATTCCAGGTAAAAACTCCTTTGCCATGAAGAAGATCCAAATTCAACCAGTTCAGGCTAGTAAACCTGTTTGAAAGACCTTTTTTCAGTGAAATGCAGCTTAGTGCAAAAACAGGCTGCTCTCGCTCTGAAACGCTCATTTTTCACATAAGCCACTTTTCAGCCTTAGGCGACTGTACAGTGCTAAAACAGCCTCCAATCGCTCTGAAACGCTCATTTTTGACATAAGCCACTTTTCACCTTTAATGAATGAAATTCCAGGTAAAAACTCCTTTGCCATGAAGAAGATCCAAATTCAACCAGTTCAGGCTAGTAAACCTGTTTGAAAGACCTTTTTTCAGTGAAATGCAGCTTAGTGCAAAAACAGGCTGGTCTCGCTCTGAAACGCTCATTTTTCACATAAGCCACTTTTCAGCCTTAGGCGACTGTACAGTGCTAAAACAGCCTCCAATCGCTCTGAAACGCTCATTTTTGACATAAGCCACTTTTCACCTTTAATGAATGAAATTCCAGGTAAAAACTCCTTTGCCATGAAGAAGATCCAAATTCAACCAGTTCAGGCTAGTAAACCTGTTTGAAAGACCTTTTTTCAGTGAAATGCAGCTTAGTGCAAAAACAGGCTGCTCTCGCTCTGAAACGCTCATTTTTCACATAAGCCACTTTTCAGCCTTAGGCGACTGTACAGTGCAAAAACAGGCTGCTCTCGCTCTGAAACGCTCATTTTTGACATAACCCACTTTTCACCCTTAATGAATTAAATTCCAGGTAAAAACTCCTTTGCCATGAAGAAGATCCAAATTCAACCAGTTCAGGCTAGTAAACCTGTTTGAAAGACCTTTTTTCAGTGAAATGCAGCTTAGTGCAAAAACAGGCTGCTCTCGCTCTGAAACGCTCATTTTTCACATAAGCCACTTTTCAGCGCTAAAACAGCCTCCAATCGCTCTGAAACGCTCATTTTTGACATAAGCCACTTTTCAGCCTTAAAGAATGAAATTCCAGGTAAAAACTCCTTTGCCATGAAGAAGATCCAAATTCAACCAGTTCAGGCTAGTAAACCTGTTTGAAAGACCTTTTTTCAGTGAAATGCAGCTTAGTGCAAAAACAGGCTGCTCTCGCTCTGAAACGCTCATTTTTCACATAAGCCACTTTTCAGCCTTAGGCGACTGTACAGTGCAAAAACAGGCTGCTCTCGCTCTGAAACGCTCATTTTTCACATAAGTCACTTTTCAGCGCTAAAACAGCCTCCAATCGCTCTGAAACGCTCATTTTTGACATAAGCCACTTTTCACCTTTAATGAATGAAATTCCAGGTAAAAACTCCTTTGCCATGAAGAAGATCCAAATTCATCCAGTTCAGGCTAGTAAACCTGGTTGAAAGACCTTTTTTCAGTGAAATGCAGCTTAGTGCCAAAACAGGCTGCTCTCGCTCTGAAACGCTCATTTTTCACATAAGCCACTTTTCAGCCTTATAGGCGACTGTACAGTGCAAAAACAGCCTCCTCTCGCTCTGAAACGCTCATTTTTCACATAAGCCACTTTTCAGCCTTAGGCGACTGCACAGTGCTAAAACAGCCTCCTATCGCTCTGAAACGCTCATTTTTGACATAACCCACTTTTCAGCGCTAAAACAGCCTCCAATCGCTCTGAAACGCTCATTTTTGACATAAGCCACTTTTCACCTTTAATGAATGAAATTCCAGGTAAAAACTCCTTTGCCATGAAGAAGATCCAAATTCAACCAGTTCAGGCTAGTAAACCTGTTTGAAAGACCTTTTTTCAGTGAAATGCAGCTTAGTGCAAAAACAGGCTGCTCTCGCTCTGAAACGCTCATTTTTCACATAAGCCACTTTTCAGCGCTAAAACAGCCTCCAATCGCTCTGAAACGCTCATTTTTGACATAAGCCACTTTTCACCTTTAATGAATGAAATTCCAGGTAAAAACTCCTTTGCCATGAAGAAGATCCAAATTCAACCAGTTCAGGCTAGTAAACCTGTTTGAAAGACCTTTTTTCAGTGAAATGCAGCTTAGTGCAAAAACAGGCTGCTCTCGCTCTGAAACGCTCATTTTTCACATAAGCCACTTTTCAGCCTTAGGCGACTGTACAGTGCAAAAACAGGCTGCTCTCGCTCTGAAACGCTCATTTTTCACACAAACCACTTTTCACCCTTAATGAATTAAATTCCAGGTAAAAACTCCTTTGCCATGAAGAAGATCCAAATTCAACCAGTTCAGGCTAGTAAACCTGTTTGAAAGACCTTTTTTCAGTGAAATGCAGCTTAGTGCAAAAACAGGCTGCTCTCGCTCTGAAACGCTCATTTTTCACATAAGCCACTTTTCACCTTTAATGAATGAAATTCCAGGTAAAAACTCCTTTGCCATGAAGAAGATCCAAATTCATCCAGTTCAGGCTAGTAAACCTGTTTGAAAGACCTTTTTTCAGTGAAATGCAGCTTAGTGCAAAAACAGGCTGCTCTCGCTCTGAAACGCTCATTTTTCACATAAGCCACTTTTCAGCCTTAGGCGACTGTACAGTGCAAAAACAGGCTGCTCTCGCTCTGAAACGCTCATTTTTCACATAAGCCACTTTTCAGCGCTAAAACAGCCTCCAATCGCTCTGAAACGCTCATTTTTGACATAAGCCACTTTTCACCTTTAATGAATGAAATTCCAGGTAAAAACTCCTTTGCCATGAAGAAGATCCAAATTCATCCAGTTCAGGCTAGTAAACCTGTTTGAAAGACCTTTTTTCAGTGAAATGCAGCTTAGTGCAAAAACAGGCTGCTCTCGCTCTGAAACGCTCATTTTTCACATAAGCCACTTTTCAGCCTTAGGCGACTGTACAGTGCAAAAACAGGCTGCTCTCGCTCTGAAACGCTCATTTTTCACATAACCCACTTTTCACCCTTAATGAATTAAATTCCAGGTAAAAACTCCTTTGCCATGAAGAAGATCCAAATTCAACCAGTTCAGGCTAGTAAACCTGTTTGAAAGACCTTTTTTCAGTGAAATGCAGCTTAGTGCAAAAACAGGTTGCTCTCGCTCTGAAACGCTCATTTTTCACATAAGCCACTTTTCAGCGCTAAAACAGCCTCCAATCGCTCTGAAACGCTCATTTTTGACATAAGCCACTTTTCAGCCTTAAAGAATGAAATTCCAGGTAAAAACTCCTTTGCCATGAAGAAGATCCAAATTCAACCAGTTCAGGCTAGTAAACCTGTTTGAAAGACCTTTTTTCAGTGAAATGCAGCTTAGTGCAAAAAAAGGCTGCTCTCGCTCTGAAACGCTCATTTTTCACATAAGCCACTTTTCAGCCTTAGGCGACTGTACAGTGCAAAAACAGGCTGCTCTCGCTCTGAAACGCTCATTTTTCACATAAGCCACTTTTCAGCCTTAATGAATTAAATTCCAGGTAAAAACTCCTTTGCCATGAAGAAGATCCAAATTCAACAAGTTCAGGCTAGTAAACCTGTTTGAAAGACCTTTTTTCAGTGAAATGCAGCTTAGTGCAAAAACAGGCTGCTCTCGCTCTGAAACGCTCATTTTTCACATAAGCCACCTTTCAGCCTTAGGCGACTGTACAGTGCTAAAACAGCCTCCAATCGCTCTGAAACGCTCATTTTTGACATAAGCCACTTTTCACCTTTAATGAATGAAAGTCCAGGTAAAAACTCCTTTGCCATGAAGAAGATCCAAATTCAACCAGTTCAGGCTAGTAAACCTGTTTGAAAGACCTTTTTTCAGTGAAATGCAGCTTAGTGCAAAAACAGGCTGCTCTCGCTCTGAAACGCTCATTTTTCACATAAGCCACTTTTCAGCCTTAGGAGACTGTACAGTGCTAAAACAGCCTCCTATCGCTCTGAAACGCTCATTTTTGACATAACCCACTTTTCAGCCTTAATGAATGAAATTCCAGGTAAAAACTCCTTTGCCGTGAAGAAGATCCAAATTCAACCAGTTCAGGCTAGTAAACCTGTTTGAAAGACCTTTTTTCAGTGAAATGCAGCTTAGTGCAAAAACAGGCTGCTCTCGCTCTGAAACGCTCATTTTTCACATAAGCCACTTTTCAGCCTTAGGCGACTGTACAGTGCTAAAACAGCCTCCAATCGCTCTGAAACGCTCATTTTTCACATAAGCCACTTTTCAGCGCTAAAACAGCCTCCAATCGCTCTGAAACGCTCATTTTTGACATAAGCCACTTTTCACCTTTAATGAATGAAATTCCAGGTAAAAACTCCTTTGCCATGAAGAAGATCCAAATTCATCCAGTTCAGGCTAGTAAACCTGGTTGAAAGACCTTTTTTCAGTGAAATGCAGCTTAGTGCAAAAACAGGCTGCTCTCGCTCTGAAACGCTCATTTTTCACATAAGCCACTTTTCAGCGCTAAAACAGCCTCCAATCGCTCTGAAACGCTCATTTTTGACATAAGCCACTTTTCACCTTTAATGAATGAAATTCCAGGTAAAAACTCCTTTGCCATGAAGAAGATCCAAATTCATCCAGTTCAGGCTAGTAAACCTGGTTGAAAGACCTTTTTTCAGTGAAATGCAGCTTAGTGCCAAAACAGGCTGCTCTCGCTCTGAAACGCTCATTTTTCACATAAGCCACTTTTCAGCCTTATAGGCGACTGTACAGTGCAAAAACAGCCTCCTCTCGCTCTGAAACGCTCATTTTTCACATAAGCCACTTTTCAGCCTTAGGCGACTGTACAGTGCTAAAACAGCCTCCTATCGCTCTGAAACGCTCATTTTTGACACAACCCACTTTTCAGCGCTAAAACAGCCTCCAATCGCTCTGAAACGCTCATTTTTGACATAAGCCACTTTTCACCTTTAATGAATGAAATTCCAGGTAAAAACTCCTTTGCCATGAAGAAGATCCAAATTCAACCAGTTCAGGCTAGTAAACCTGTTTGAAAGACCTTTTTTCAGTGAAATGCAGCTTAGTGCAAAAACAGGCTGCTCTCGCTCTGAAACGCTCATTTTTCACATAAGCCACTTTTCAGCGCTAAAACAGCCTCCAATTGCTCTGAAACGCTCATTTTTGACATAAGCCACTTTTCACCTTTAATGAATGAAATTCCAGGTAAAAACTCCTTTGCCATGAAGAAGATCCAAATTCAACCAGTTCAGGCTAGTAAACCTGTTTGAAAGACCTTTTTTCAGTGAAATGCAGCTTAGTGCAAAAACAGGCTGCTCTCGCTCTGAAACGCTCATTTTTCACATAAGCCACTTTTCAGCCTTAGGCGACTGTACAGTGCTAAAACAGCCTCCAATCGCTCTGAAACGCTCATTTTTGACATAAGCCACTTTTCACCCTTAATGAATGAAATTCCAGGTAAAAACTCCTTTGCCGTGAAGAAGATCCAAATTCAACCAGTTCAGGCTAGTAAACCTGTTTGAAAGACCTTTTTTCAGTGAAATGCAGCTTAGTGCAAAAACAGGCTGCTCTCGCTCTGAAACGCTCATTTTTCACATAAGCCACTTTTCAGCCTTAGGCGACTGTACAGTGCTAAAACAGCCTCCAATCGCTCTGAAACGCTCATTTTTCACATAAGCCACTTTTCAGCGCTAAAACAGCCTCCAATCGCTCTGAAACGCTCATTTTTGACATAACCCACTTTTCAGCGCTAAAACAGCCTCCAATCGCTCTGAAACGCTCATTTTTGACATAAGCCACTTTTCACCTTTAATGAATGAAATTCCAGGTAAAAACTCCTTTGCCATGAAGAAGATCCAAATTCATCCAGTTCAGGCTAGTAAACCTGGTTGAAAGACCTTTTTTCAGTGAAATGCAGCTTAGTGCAAAAACAGGCTGCTCTCGCTCTGAAACGCTCATTTTTCACATAAGCCACTTTTCAGCCTTAGGAGACTGTACAGTGCTAAAACAGCCTCCTATCGCTCTGAAACGCTCATTTTTGACATAACCCACTTTTCAGCCTTAATGAATGAAATTCCAGGTAAAAACTCCTTTGCCATGAAGAAGATCCAAATTCAACCAGTTCAGGCTAGTAAACCTGTTTGAAAGACCTTTTTTCAGTGAAATGCAGCTTAGTGCAAAAACAGGCTGCTCTCGCTCTGAAACGCTCATTTTTCACATAAGCCACTTTTCAGCGCTAAAACAGCCTCCAATCGCTCTGAAACGCTCATTTTTGACATAAGCCACTTTTCACCTTTAATGAATGAAATTCCAGGTAAAAACTCCTTTGCCATGAAGAAGATCCAAATTCAACCAGTTCAGGCTAGTAAACCTGTTTGAAAGACCTTTTTTCAGTGAAATGCAGCTTAGTGCAAAAACAGGCTGCTCTCGCTCTGAAACGCTCATTTTTCACATAAGCCACTTTTCAGCGCTAAAACAGCCTCCAATCGCTCTGAAACGCTCATTTTTGACATAAGCCACTTTTCAGCCTTAAAGAATGAAATTCCAGGTAAAAACTCCTTTGCCATGAAGAAGATCCAAATTCAACCAGTTCAGGCTAGTAAACCTGTTTGAAAGACCTTTTTTCAGTGAAATGCAGCTTAGTGCAAAAACAGGCTGCTCTCGCTCTGAAACGCTCATTTTTCACATAAGCCACTTTTCAGCCTTAGGCGACTGTACAGTGCTAAAACAGCCTCCAATCGCTCTGAAACGCTCATTTTTGACATAAGCCACTTTTCACCTTTAATGAATGAAATTCCAGGTAAAAACTCCTTTGCCATGAAGAAGATCCAAATTCAACCAGTTCAGGCTAGTAAACCTGTTTGAAAGACCTTTTTTCAGTGAAATGCAGCTTAGTGCAAAAACAGGCTGCTCTCGCTCTGAAACGCTCATTTTTCACATAAGCCACTTTTCAGCCTTAGGCGACTGTACAGTGCAAAAACAGGCTGCTCTCGCTCTGAAACGCTCATTTTTGACATAACCCACTTTTCACCCTTAATGAATTAAATTCCAGGTAAAAACTCCTTTGACATGAAGAAGATCCAAATTCAACCAGTTCAGGCTAGTAAACCTGTTTGAAAGACCTTTTTTCAGTGAAATGCAGCTTAGTGCAAAAACAGGCTGCTCTCGCTCTGAAACGCTCATTTTTCACATAAGCCACTTTTCAGCGCTAAAACAGCCTCCAATCGCTCTGAAACGCTCATTTTTGACATAAGCCACTTTTCAGCCTTAAAGAATGAAATTCCAGGTAAAAACTCCTTTGCCATGAAGAAGATCCAAATTCAACCAGTTCAGGCTAGTAAACCTGTTTGAAAGACCTTTTTTCAGTGAAATGCAGCTTAGTGCAAAAACAGGCTGCTCTCGCTCTGAAACGCTCATTTTTCACATAAGCCACTTTTCAGCCTTAGGCGACTGTACAGTGCAAAAACAGGCTGCTCTCGCTCTGAAACGCTCATTTTTCACATAAGTCACTTTTCAGCGCTAAAACAGCCTCCAATCGCTCTGAAACGCTCATTTTTGACATAAGCCACTTTTCACCTTTAATGAATGAAATTCCAGGTAAAAACTCCTTTGCCATGAAGAAGATCCAAATTCATCCAGTTCAGGCTAGTAAACCTGGTTGAAAGACCTTTTTTCAGTGAAATGCAGCTTAGTGCCAAAACAGGCTGCTCTCGCTCTGAAACGCTCATTTTTCACATAAGCCACTTTTCAGCCTTATAGGCGACTGTACAGTGCAAAAACAGCCTCCTCTCGCTCTGAAACGCTCATTTTTCACATAAGCCACTTTTCAGCCTTAGGCGACTGCACAGTGCTAAAACAGCCTCCTATCGCTCTGAAACGCTCATTTTTGACATAACCCACTTTTCAGCGCTAAAACAGCCTCCAATCGCTCTGAAACGCTAATTTTTGACATAAGCCACTTTTCACCTTTAATGAATGAAATTCCAGGTAAAAACTCCTTTGCCATGAAGAAGATCCAAATTCAACCAGTTCAGGCTAGTAAACCTGTTTGAAAGACCTTTTTTCAGTGAAATGCAGCTTAGTGCAAAAACAGGCTGCTCTCGCTCTGAAACGCTCATTTTTCACATAAGCCACTTTTCAGCGCTAAAACAGCCTCCAATCGCTCTGAAACGCTCATTTTTGACATAAGCCACTTTTCACCTTTAATGAATGAAATTCCAGGTAAAAACTCCTTTGCCATGAAGAAGATCCAAATTCAACCAGTTCAGGCTAGTAAACCTGTTTGAAAGACCTTTTTTCAGTGAAATGCAGCTTAGTGCAAAAACAGGCTGCTCTCGCTCTGAAACGCTCATTTTTCACATAAGCCACTTTTCAGCCTTAGGAGACTGTACAGTGCTAAAACAGCCTCCTATCGCTCTGAAACGCTCATTTTTGACATAACCCACTTTTCAGCCTTAATGAATGAAATTCCAGGTAAAAACTCCTTTGCCATGAAGAAGATCCAAATTCAACCAGTTCAGGCTAGTAAACCTGTTTGAAAGACCTTTTTTCAGTGAAATGCAGCTTGGTGCAAAAACAGGCTGCTCTCGCTCTGAAACGCTCATTTTTCACATAAGCCACTTTTCACCTTTAATGAATGAAATTCCAGGTAAAAACTCCTTTGCCATGAAGAAGTGGCTTATGTGAAAAATGAGCGTTTCAGAGCTCTGAAACGCTCATTTTTGACATAACCCACTTTTCAGCCTTAATGAATTAAATTCCAGGTAAAAACTCCTTTGCCATGAAGAAGATCCAAATTCAACCAGTTCAGGCTAGTAAACCTGTTTGAAAGACCTTTTTTCAGTGAAATGCAGCTTAGTGCAAAAACAGGCTGCTCTCGCTCTGAAACGCTCATTTTTCACATAAGCCACTTTTCAGCCTTAGGCGACTGTACAGTGCTAAAACAGCCTCCAATCGCTCTGAAACGCTCATTTTTGACATAAGCCACTTTTCACCCTTAATGAATGAAATTCCAGGTAAAAACTCCTTTGCCGTGAAGAAGATCCAAATTCAACCAGTTCAGGCTAGTAAACCTGTTTGAAAGACCTTTTTTCAGTGAAATGCAGCTTAGTGCAAAAACAGGCTGCTCTCGCTCTGAAACGCTCATTTTTCACATAAGCCACTTTTCAGCCTTAGGCGACTGTACAGTGCTAAAACAGCCTCCAATCGCTCTGAAACGCTCATTTTTCACATAAGCCACTTTTCAGCGCTAAAACAGCCTCCAATCGCTCTGAAACGCTCATTTTTGACATAACCCACTTTTCAGCGCTAAAACAGCCTCCAATCGCTCTGAAACGCTCATTTTTGACATAAGCCACTTTTCACCTTTAATGAATGAAATTCCAGGTAAAAACTCCTTTGCCATGAAGAAGATCCAAATTCATCCAGTTCAGGCTAGTAAACCTGGTTGAAAGACCTTTTTTCAGTGAAATGCAGCTTAGTGCAAAAACAGGCTGCTCTCGCTCTGAAACGCTCATTTTTCACATAAGCCACTTTTCAGCCTTAGGAGACTGTACAGTGCTAAAACAGCCTCCTATCGCTCTGAAACGCTCATTTTTGACATAACCCACTTTTCAGCCTTAATGAATGAAATTCCAGGTAAAAACTCCTTTGCCATGAAGAAGATCCAAATTCAACCAGTTCAGGCTAGTAAACCTGTTTGAAAGACCTTTTTTCAGTGAAATGCAGCTTAGTGCAAAAACAGGCTGCTCTCGCTCTGAAACGCTCATTTTTCACATAAGCCACTTTTCAGCGCTAAAACAGCCTCCAATCGCTCTGAAACGCTCATTTTTGACATAAGCCACTTTTCACCTTTAATGAATGAAATTCCAGGTAAAAACTCCTTTGCCATGAAGAAGATCCAAATTCAACCAGTTCAGGCTAGTAAACCTGTTTGAAAGACCTTTTTTCAGTGAAATGCAGCTTAGTGCAAAAACAGGCTGCTCTCGCTCTGAAACGCTCATTTTTCACATAAGCCACTTTTCAGCGCTAAAACAGCCTCCAATCGCTCTGAAACGCTCATTTTTGACATAAGCCACTTTTCAGCCTTAAAGAATGAAATTCCAGGTAAAAACTCCTTTGCCATGAAGAAGATCCAAATTCAACCAGTTCAGGCTAGTAAACCTGTTTGAAAGACCTTTTTTCAGTGAAATGCAGCTTAGTGCAAAAACAGGCTGCTCTCGCTCTGAAACGCTCATTTTTCACATAAGCCACTTTTCAGCCTTAGGCGACTGTACAGTGCTAAAACAGCCTCCAATCGCTCTGAAACGCTCATTTTTGACATAAGCCACTTTTCACCTTTAATGAATGAAATTCCAGGTAAAAACTCCTTTGCCATGAAGAAGATCCAAATTCAACCAGTTCAGGCTAGTAAACCTGTTTGAAAGACCTTTTTTCAGTGAAATGCAGCTTAGTGCAAAAACAGGCTGCTCTCGCTCTGAAACGCTCATTTTTCACATAAGCCACTTTTCAGCCTTAGGCGACTGTACAGTGCAAAAACAGGCTGCTCTCGCTCTGAAACGCTCATTTTTGACATAACCCACTTTTCACCCTTAATGAATTAAATTCCAGGTAAAAACTCCTTTGACATGAAGAAGATCCAAATTCAACCAGTTCAGGCTAGTAAACCTGTTTGAAAGACCTTTTTTCAGTGAAATGCAGCTTAGTGCAAAAACAGGCTGCTCTCGCTCTGAAACGCTCATTTTTCACATAAGCCACTTTTCAGCGCTAAAACAGCCTCCAATCGCTCTGAAACGCTCATTTTTGACATAAGCCACTTTTCAGCCTTAAAGAATGAAATTCCAGGTAAAAACTCCTTTGCCATGAAGAAGATCCAAATTCAACCAGTTCAGGCTAGTAAACCTGTTTGAAAGACCTTTTTTCAGTGAAATGCAGCTTAGTGCAAAAACAGGCTGCTCTCGCTCTGAAACGCTCATTTTTCACATAAGCCACTTTTCAGCCTTAGGCGACTGTACAGTGCAAAAACAGGCTGCTCTCGCTCTGAAACGCTCATTTTTCACATAAGTCACTTTTCAGCGCTAAAACAGCCTCCAATCGCTCTGAAACGCTCATTTTTGACATAAGCCACTTTTCACCTTTAATGAATGAAATTCCAGGTAAAAACTCCTTTGCCATGAAGAAGATCCAAATTCATCCAGTTCAGGCTAGTAAACCTGGTTGAAAGACCTTTTTTCAGTGAAATGCAGCTTAGTGCCAAAACAGGCTGCTCTCGCTCTGAAACGCTCATTTTTCACATAAGCCACTTTTCAGCCTTATAGGCGACTGTACAGTGCAAAAACAGCCTCCTCTCGCTCTGAAACGCTCATTTTTCACATAAGCCACTTTTCAGCCTTAGGCGACTGCACAGTGCTAAAACAGCCTCCTATCGCTCTGAAACGCTCATTTTTGACATAACCCACTTTTCAGCGCTAAAACAGCCTCCAATCGCTCTGAAACGCTAATTTTTGACATAAGCCACTTTTCACCTTTAATGAATGAAATTCCAGGTAAAAACTCCTTTGCCATGAAGAAGATCCAAATTCAACCAGTTCAGGCTAGTAAACCTGTTTGAAAGACCTTTTTTCAGTGAAATGCAGCTTAGTGCAAAAACAGGCTGCTCTCGCTCTGAAACGCTCATTTTTCACATAAGCCACTTTTCAGCGCTAAAACAGCCTCCAATCGCTCTGAAACGCTCATTTTTGACATAAGCCACTTTTCACCTTTAATGAATGAAATTCCAGGTAAAAACTCCTTTGCCATGAAGAAGATCCAAATTCAACCAGTTCAGGCTAGTAAACCTGTTTGAAAGACCTTTTTTCAGTGAAATGCAGCTTAGTGCAAAAACAGGCTGCTCTCGCTCTGAAACGCTCATTTTTCACATAAGCCACTTTTCAGCCTTAGGAGACTGTACAGTGCTAAAACAGCCTCCTATCGCTCTGAAACGCTCATTTTTGACATAACCCACTTTTCAGCCTTAATGAATGAAATTCCAGGTAAAAACTCCTTTGCCATGAAGAAGATCCAAATTCAACCAGTTCAGGCTAGTAAACCTGTTTGAAAGACCTTTTTTCAGTGAAATGCAGCTTGGTGCAAAAACAGGCTGCTCTCGCTCTGAAACGCTCATTTTTCACATAAGCCACTTTTCACCTTTAATGAATGAAATTCCAGGTAAAAACTCCTTTGCCATGAAGAAGTGGCTTATGTGAAAAATGAGCGTTTCAGAGCTCTGAAACGCTCATTTTTGACATAACCCACTTTTCAGCCTTAATGAATTAAATTCCAGGTAAAAACTCCTTTGCCATGAAGAAGATCCAAATTCAACAAGTTCAGGCTAGTAAACCTGTTTGAAAGACCTTTTTTCAGTGAAATGCAGCTTAGTGCAAAAACAGGCTGCTCTCGCTCTGAAACGCTCATTTTTCACATAAGCCACTTTTCAGCCTTAGGCGACTGTGCAGTGCTAAAACAGCCTCCTATCGCTCTGAAACGCTCATTTTTGACATAAGCCACTTTTCACCCTTAATGAATGAAATTCCAGGTAAAAACTCCTTTGCCGTGAAGAAGATCCAAATTCAACCAGTTCAGGCTAGTAAACCTGTTTGAAAGACCTTTTTTCAGTGAAATGCAGCTTAGTGCCAAAACAGGCTGCTCTCGCTCTGAAACGCTCATTTTTCACATAAGCCACTTTTCAGCCTTATAGGCGACTGTACAGTGCAAAAACAGCCTCCTCTCGCTCTGAAACGCTCATTTTTCACATAAGCCACTTTTCAGCCTTAGGCGACTGTACAGTGCTAAAACAGCCTCCTATCGCTCTGAAACGCTCATTTTTGACACAACCCACTTTTCAGCGCTAAAACAGCCTCCAATCGCTCTGAAACGCTCATTTTTGACATAAGCCACTTTTCACCTTTAATGAATGAAATTCCAGGTAAAAACTCCTTTGCCATGAAGAAGATCCAAATTCAACCAGTTCAGGCTAGTAAACCTGTTTGAAAGACCTTTTTTCAGTGAAATGCAGCTTAGTGCAAAAACAGGCTGCTCTCGCTCTGAAACGCTCATTTTTCACATAAGCCACTTTTCAGCGCTAAAACAGCCTCCAATTGCTCTGAAACGCTCATTTTTGACATAAGCCACTTTTCACCTTTAATGAATGAAATTCCAGGTAAAAACTCCTTTGCCATGAAGAAGATCCAAATTCAACCAGTTCAGGCTAGTAAACCTGTTTGAAAGACCTTTTTTCAGTGAAATGCAGCTTAGTGCAAAAACAGGCTGCTCTCGCTCTGAAACGCTCATTTTTCACATAAGCCACTTTTCAGCCTTAGGCGACTGTACAGTGCTAAAACAGCCTCCAATCGCTCTGAAACGCTCATTTTTGACATAAGCCACTTTTCACCCTTAATGAATGAAATTCCAGGTAAAAACTCCTTTGCCGTGAAGAAGATCCAAATTCAACCAGTTCAGGCTAGTAAACCTGTTTGAAAGACCTTTTTTCAGTGAAATGCAGCTTAGTGCAAAAACAGGCTGCTCTCGCTCTGAAACGCTCATTTTTCACATAAGCCACTTTTCAGCCTTAGGCGACTGTACAGTGCTAAAACAGCCTCCAATCGCTCTGAAACGCTCATTTTTCACATAAGCCACTTTTCAGCGCTAAAACAGCCTCCAATCGCTCTGAAACGCTCATTTTTGACATAACCCACTTTTCAGCGCTAAAACAGCCTCCAATCGCTCTGAAACGCTCATTTTTGACATAAGCCACTTTTCACCTTTAATGAATGAAATTCCAGGTAAAAACTCCTTTGCCATGAAGAAGATCCAAATTCATCCAGTTCAGGCTAGTAAACCTGGTTGAAAGACCTTTTTTCAGTGAAATGCAGCTTAGTGCAAAAACAGGCTGCTCTCGCTCTGAAACGCTCATTTTTCACATAAGCCACTTTTCAGCCTTAGGAGACTGTACAGTGCTAAAACAGCCTCCTATCGCTCTGAAACGCTCATTTTTGACATAACCCACTTTTCAGCCTTAATGAATGAAATTCCAGGTAAAAACTCCTTTGCCATGAAGAAGATCCAAATTCAACCAGTTCAGGCTAGTAAACCTGTTTGAAAGACCTTTTTTCAGTGAAATGCAGCTTAGTGCAAAAACAGGCTGCTCTCGCTCTGAAACGCTCATTTTTCACATAAGCCACTTTTCAGCGCTAAAACAGCCTCCAATCGCTCTGAAACGCTCATTTTTGACATAAGCCACTTTTCACCTTTAATGAATGAAATTCCAGGTAAAAACTCCTTTGCCATGAAGAAGATCCAAATTCAACCAGTTCAGGCTAGTAAACCTGTTTGAAAGACCTTTTTTCAGTGAAATGCAGCTTAGTGCAAAAACAGGCTGCTCTCGCTCTGAAACGCTCATTTTTCACATAAGCCACTTTTCAGCGCTAAAACAGCCTCCAATCGCTCTGAAACGCTCATTTTTGACATAAGCCACTTTTCAGCCTTAAAGAATGAAATTCCAGGTAAAAACTCCTTTGCCATGAAGAAGATCCAAATTCAACCAGTTCAGGCTAGTAAACCTGTTTGAAAGACCTTTTTTCAGTGAAATGCAGCTTAGTGCAAAAACAGGCTGCTCTCGCTCTGAAACGCTCATTTTTCACATAAGCCACTTTTCAGCCTTAGGCGACTGTACAGTGCTAAAACAGCCTCCAATCGCTCTGAAACGCTCATTTTTGACATAAGCCACTTTTCACCTTTAATGAATGAAATTCCAGGTAAAAACTCCTTTGCCATGAAGAAGATCCAAATTCAACCAGTTCAGGCTAGTAAACCTGTTTGAAAGACCTTTTTTCAGTGAAATGCAGCTTAGTGCAAAAACAGGCTGCTCTCGCTCTGAAACGCTCATTTTTCACATAAGCCACTTTTCAGCCTTAGGCGACTGTACAGTGCAAAAACAGGCTGCTCTCGCTCTGAAACGCTCATTTTTGACATAACCCACTTTTCACCCTTAATGAATTAAATTCCAGGTAAAAACTCCTTTGACATGAAGAAGATCCAAATTCAACCAGTTCAGGCTAGTAAACCTGTTTGAAAGACCTTTTTTCAGTGAAATGCAGCTTAGTGCAAAAACAGGCTGCTCTCGCTCTGAAACGCTCATTTTTCACATAAGCCACTTTTCAGCGCTAAAACAGCCTCCAATCGCTCTGAAACGCTCATTTTTGACATAAGCCACTTTTCAGCCTTAAAGAATGAAATTCCAGGTAAAAACTCCTTTGCCATGAAGAAGATCCAAATTCAACCAGTTCAGGCTAGTAAACCTGTTTGAAAGACCTTTTTTCAGTGAAATGCAGCTTAGTGCAAAAACAGGCTGCTCTCGCTCTGAAACGCTCATTTTTCACATAAGCCACTTTTCAGCCTTAGGCGACTGTACAGTGCAAAAACAGGCTGCTCTCGCTCTGAAACGCTCATTTTTCACATAAGTCACTTTTCAGCGCTAAAACAGCCTCCAATCGCTCTGAAACGCTCATTTTTGACATAAGCCACTTTTCAGCCTTATAGGCGACTGTACAGTGCAAAAACAGCCTCCTCTCGCTCTGAAACGCTCATTTTTCACATAAGCCACTTTTCAGCCTTAGGCGACTGCACAGTGCTAAAACAGCCTCCTATCGCTCTGAAACGCTCATTTTTGACATAACCCACTTTTCAGCGCTAAAACAGCCTCCAATCGCTCTGAAACGCTAATTTTTGACATAAGCCACTTTTCACCTTTAATGAATGAAATTCCAGGTAAAAACTCCTTTGCCATGAAGAAGATCCAAATTCAACCAGTTCAGGCTAGTAAACCTGTTTGAAAGACCTTTTTTCAGTGAAATGCAGCTTAGTGCAAAAACAGGCTGCTCTCGCTCTGAAACGCTCATTTTTCACATAAGCCACTTTTCAGCGCTAAAACAGCCTCCAATCGCTCTGAAACGCTCATTTTTGACATAAGCCACTTTTCACCTTTAATGAATGAAATTCCAGGTAAAAACTCCTTTGCCATGAAGAAGATCCAAATTCAACCAGTTCAGGCTAGTAAACCTGTTTGAAAGACCTTTTTTCAGTGAAATGCAGCTTAGTGCAAAAACAGGCTGCTCTCGCTCTGAAACGCTCATTTTTCACATAAGCCACTTTTCAGCCTTAGGAGACTGTACAGTGCTAAAACAGCCTCCTATCGCTCTGAAACGCTCATTTTTGACATAACCCACTTTTCAGCCTTAATGAATGAAATTCCAGGTAAAAACTCCTTTGCCATGAAGAAGATCCAAATTCAACCAGTTCAGGCTAGTAAACCTGTTTGAAAGACCTTTTTTCAGTGAAATGCAGCTTGGTGCAAAAACAGGCTGCTCTCGCTCTGAAACGCTCATTTTTCACATAAGCCACTTTTCACCTTTAATGAATGAAATTCCAGGTAAAAACTCCTTTGCCATGAAGAAGTGGCTTATGTGAAAAATGAGCGTTTCAGAGCTCTGAAACGCTCATTTTTGACATAACCCACTTTTCAGCCTTAATGAATTAAATTCCAGGTAAAAACTCCTTTGCCATGAAGAAGATCCAAATTCAACAAGTTCAGGCTAGTAAACCTGTTTGAAAGACCTTTTTTCAGTGAAATGCAGCTTAGTGCAAAAACAGGCTGCTCTCGCTCTGAAACGCTCATTTTTCACATAAGCCACTTTTCAGCCTTAGGCGACTGTGCAGTGCTAAAACAGCCTCCTATCGCTCTGAAACGCTCATTTTTGACATAAGCCACTTTTCACCCTTAATGAATGAAATTCCAGGTAAAAACTCCTTTGCCGTGAAGAAGATCCAAATTCAACCAGTTCAGGCTAGTAAACCTGTTTGAAAGACCTTTTTTCAGTGAAATGCAGCTTAGTGCCAAAACAGGCTGCTCTCGCTCTGAAACGCTCATTTTTCACATAAGCCACTTTTCAGCCTTATAGGCGACTGTACAGTGCAAAAACAGCCTCCTCTCGCTCTGAAACGCTCATTTTTCACATAAGCCACTTTTCAGCCTTAGGCGACTGTACAGTGCTAAAACAGCCTCCTATCGCTCTGAAACGCTCATTTTTGACACAACCCACTTTTCAGCGCTAAAACAGCCTCCAATCGCTCTGAAACGCTCATTTTTGACATAAGCCACTTTTCACCTTTAATGAATGAAATTCCAGGTAAAAACTCCTTTGCCATGAAGAAGATCCAAATTCAACCAGTTCAGGCTAGTAAACCTGTTTGAAAGACCTTTTTTCAGTGAAATGCAGCTTAGTGCAAAAACAGGCTGCTCTCGCTCTGAAACGCTCATTTTTCACATAAGCCACTTTTCAGCGCTAAAACAGCCTCCAATTGCTCTGAAACGCTCATTTTTGACATAAGCCACTTTTCACCTTTAATGAATGAAATTCCAGGTAAAAACTCCTTTGCCATGAAGAAGATCCAAATTCAACCAGTTCAGGCTAGTAAACCTGTTTGAAAGACCTTTTTTCAGTGAAATGCAGCTTAGTGCAAAAACAGGCTGCTCTCGCTCTGAAACGCTCATTTTTCACATAAGCCACTTTTCAGCCTTAGGCGACTGTACAGTGCTAAAACAGCCTCCAATCGCTCTGAAACGCTCATTTTTGACATAAGCCACTTTTCACCCTTAATGAATGAAATTCCAGGTAAAAACTCCTTTGCCGTGAAGAAGATCCAAATTCAACCAGTTCAGGCTAGTAAACCTGTTTGAAAGACCTTTTTTCAGTGAAATGCAGCTTAGTGCAAAAACAGGCTGCTCTCGCTCTGAAACGCTCATTTTTCACATAAGCCACTTTTCAGCCTTAGGCGACTGTACAGTGCTAAAACAGCCTCCAATCGCTCTGAAACGCTCATTTTTCACATAAGCCACTTTTCAGCGCTAAAACAGCCTCCAATCGCTCTGAAACGCTCATTTTTGACATAACCCACTTTTCAGCGCTAAAACAGCCTCCAATCGCTCTGAAACGCTCATTTTTGACATAAGCCACTTTTCACCTTTAATGAATGAAATTCCAGGTAAAAACTCCTTTGCCATGAAGAAGATCCAAATTCATCCAGTTCAGGCTAGTAAACCTGGTTGAAAGACCTTTTTTCAGTGAAATGCAGCTTAGTGCAAAAACAGGCTGCTCTCGCTCTGAAACGCTCATTTTTCACATAAGCCACTTTTCAGCCTTAGGAGACTGTACAGTGCTAAAACAGCCTCCTATCGCTCTGAAACGCTCATTTTTGACATAACCCACTTTTCAGCCTTAATGAATGAAATTCCAGGTAAAAACTCCTTTGCCATGAAGAAGATCCAAATTCAACCAGTTCAGGCTAGTAAACCTGTTTGAAAGACCTTTTTTCAGTGAAATGCAGCTTAGTGCAAAAACAGGCTGCTCTCGCTCTGAAACGCTCATTTTTCACATAAGCCACTTTTCAGCGCTAAAACAGCCTCCAATCGCTCTGAAACGCTCATTTTTGACATAAGCCACTTTTCACCTTTAATGAATGAAATTCCAGGTAAAAACTCCTTTGCCATGAAGAAGATCCAAATTCAACCAGTTCAGGCTAGTAAACCTGTTTGAAAGACCTTTTTTCAGTGAAATGCAGCTTAGTGCAAAAACAGGCTGCTCTCGCTCTGAAACGCTCATTTTTCACATAAGCCACTTTTCAGCGCTAAAACAGCCTCCAATCGCTCTGAAACGCTCATTTTTGACATAAGCCACTTTTCAGCCTTAAAGAATGAAATTCCAGGTAAAAACTCCTTTGCCATGAAGAAGATCCAAATTCAACCAGTTCAGGCTAGTAAACCTGTTTGAAAGACCTTTTTTCAGTGAAATGCAGCTTAGTGCAAAAACAGGCTGCTCTCGCTCTGAAACGCTCATTTTTCACATAAGCCACTTTTCAGCCTTAGGCGACTGTACAGTGCTAAAACAGCCTCCAATCGCTCTGAAACGCTCATTTTTGACATAAGCCACTTTTCACCTTTAATGAATGAAATTCCAGGTAAAAACTCCTTTGCCATGAAGAAGATCCAAATTCAACCAGTTCAGGCTAGTAAACCTGTTTGAAAGACCTTTTTTCAGTGAAATGCAGCTTAGTGCAAAAACAGGCTGGTCTCGCTCTGAAACGCTCATTTTTCACATAAGCCACTTTTCAGCCTTAGGCGACTGTACAGTGCTAAAACAGCCTCCAATCGCTCTGAAACGCTCATTTTTGACATAAGCCACTTTTCACCTTTAATGAATGAAATTCCAGGTAAAAACTCCTTTGCCATGAAGAAGATCCAAATTCAACCAGTTCAGGCTAGTAAACCTGTTTGAAAGACCTTTTTTCAGTGAAATGCAGCTTAGTGCAAAAACAGGCTGCTCTCGCTCTGAAACGCTCATTTTTCACATAAGCCACTTTTCAGCCTTAGGCGACTGTACAGTGCAAAAACAGGCTGCTCTCGCTCTGAAACGCTCATTTTTGACATAACCCACTTTTCAGCCTTAATGAATTAAATTCCAGGTAAAAACTCCTTTGCCATGAAGAAGATCCAAATTCAACCAGTTCAGGCTAGTAAACCTGTTTGAAAGACCTTTTTTCAGTGAAATGCAGCTTAGTGCAAAAACAGGCTGCTCTCGCTCTGAAACGCTCATTTTTCACATAAGCCACTTTTCAGCGCTAAAACAGCCTCCAATCGCTCTGAAACGCTCATTTTTGACATAAGCCACTTTTCACCTTTAATGAATGAAATTCCAGGTAAAAACTCCTTTGCCATGAAGAAGATCCAAATTCAACCAGTTCAGGCTAGTAAACCTGTTTGAAAGACCTTTTTTCAGTGAAATGCAGCTTAGTGCAAAAACAGGCTGCTCTCGCTCTGAAACGCTCATTTTTCACATAAGCCACTTTTCAGCGCTAAAACAGCCTCCAATCGCTCTGAAACGCTCATTTTTGACATAAGCCACTTTTCAGCCTTAAAGAATGAAATTCCAGGTAAAAACTCCTTTGCCATGAAGAAGATCCAAATTCAACCAGTTCAGGCTAGTAAACCTGTTTGAAAGACCTTTTTTCAGTGAAATGCAGCTTAGTGCAAAAACAGGCTGCTCTCGCTCTGAAACGCTCATTTTTCACATAAGCCACTTTTCAGCCTTAGGCGACTGTACAGTGCTAAAACAGCCTCCAATCGCTCTGAAACGCTCATTTTTGACATAAGCCACTTTTCACCTTTAATGAATGAAATTCCAGGTAAAAACTCCTTTGCCATGAAGAAGATCCAAATTCAACCAGTTCAGGCTAGTAAACCTGTTTGAAAGACCTTTTTTCAGTGAAATGCAGCTTAGTGCAAAAACAGGCTGGTCTCGCTCTGAAACGCTCATTTTTCACATAAGCCACTTTTCAGCCTTAGGCGACTGTACAGTGCTAAAACAGCCTCCAATCGCTCTGAAACGCTCATTTTTGACATAAGCCACTTTTCACCTTTAATGAATGAAATTCCAGGTAAAAACTCCTTTGCCATGAAGAAGATCCAAATTCAACCAGTTCAGGCTAGTAAACCTGTTTGAAAGACCTTTTTTCAGTGAAATGCAGCTTAGTGCAAAAACAGGCTGCTCTCGCTCTGAAACGCTCATTTTTCACATAAGCCACTTTTCAGCCTTAGGCGACTGTACAGTGCAAAAACAGGCTGCTCTCGCTCTGAAACGCTCATTTTTGACATAACCCACTTTTCACCCTTAATGAATTAAATTCCAGGTAAAAACTCCTTTGCCATGAAGAAGATCCAAATTCAACCAGTTCAGGCTAGTAAACCTGTTTGAAAGACCTTTTTTCAGTGAAATGCAGCTTAGTGCAAAAACAGGCTGCTCTCGCTCTGAAACGCTCATTTTTCACATAAGCCACTTTTCAGCGCTAAAACAGCCTCCAATCGCTCTGAAACGCTCATTTTTGACATAAGCCACTTTTCAGCCTTAAAGAATGAAATTCCAGGTAAAAACTCCTTTGCCATGAAGAAGATCCAAATTCAACCAGTTCAGGCTAGTAAACCTGTTTGAAAGACCTTTTTTCAGTGAAATGCAGCTTAGTGCAAAAACAGGCTGCTCTCGCTCTGAAACGCTCATTTTTCACATAAGCCACTTTTCAGCGCTAAAACAGCCTCCAATCGCTCTGAAACGCTCATTTTTGACATAAGCCACTTTTCAGCCTTAAAGAATGAAATTCCAGGTAAAAACTCCTTTGCCATGAAGAAGATCCAAATTCAACCAGTTCAGGCTAGTAAACCTGTTTGAAAGACCTTTTTTCAGTGAAATGCAGCTTAGTGCAAAAACAGGCTGCTCTCGCTCTGAAACGCTCATTTTTCACATAAGCCACTTTTCAGCCTTAGGCGACTGTACAGTGCAAAAACAGGCTGCTCTCGCTCTGAAACGCTCATTTTTCACATAAGTCACTTTTCAGCGCTAAAACAGCCTCCAATCGCTCTGAAACGCTCATTTTTGACATAAGCCACTTTTCACCTTTAATGAATGAAATTCCAGGTAAAAACTCCTTTGCCATGAAGAAGATCCAAATTCATCCAGTTCAGGCTAGTAAACCTGGTTGAAAGACCTTTTTTCAGTGAAATGCAGCTTAGTGCCAAAACAGGCTGCTCTCGCTCTGAAACGCTCATTTTTCACATAAGCCACTTTTCAGCCTTATAGGCGACTGTACAGTGCAAAAACAGCCTCCTCTCGCTCTGAAACGCTCATTTTTCACATAAGCCACTTTTCAGCCTTAAAGAATGAAATTCCAGGTAAAAACTCCTTTGCCATGAAGAAGATCCAAATTCAACCAGTTCAGGCTAGTAAACCTGTTTGAAAGACCTTTTTTCAGTGAAATGCAGCTTAGTGCAAAAACAGGCTGCTCTCGCTCTGAAACGCTCATTTTTCACATAAGCCACTTTTCAGCCTTAGGCGACTGTACAGTGCTAAAACAGCCTCCAATCGCTCTGAAACGCTCATTTTTGACATAAGCCACTTTTCACCTTTAATGAATGAAATTCCAGGTAAAAACTCCTTTGCCATGAAGAAGATCCAAATTCAACCAGTTCAGGCTAGTAAACCTGTTTGAAAGACCTTTTTTCAGTGAAATGCAGCTTAGTGCAAAAACAGGCTGGTCTCGCTCTGAAACGCTCATTTTTCACATAAGCCACTTTTCAGCCTTAGGCGACTGTACAGTGCTAAAACAGCCTCCAATCGCTCTGAAACGCTCATTTTTGACATAAGCCACTTTTCACCTTTAATGAATGAAATTCCAGGTAAAAACTCCTTTGCCATGAAGAAGATCCAAATTCAACCAGTTCAGGCTAGTAAACCTGTTTGAAAGACCTTTTTTCAGTGAAATGCAGCTTAGTGCAAAAACAGGCTGCTCTCGCTCTGAAACGCTCATTTTTCACATAAGCCACTTTTCAGCCTTAGGCGACTGTACAGTGCTAAAACAGCCTCCAATCGCTCTGAAACGCTCATTTTTGACATAAGCCACTTTTCACCTTTAATGAATGAAATTCCAGGTAAAAACTCCTTTGCCATGAAGAAGATCCAAATTCAACCAGTTCAGGCTAGTAAACCTGTTTGAAAGACCTTTTTTCAGTGAAATGCAGCTTAGTGCAAAAACAGGCTGCTCTCGCTCTGAAACGCTCATTTTTCACATAAGCCACTTTTCAGCCTTAGGCGACTGTACAGTGCAAAAACAGGCTGCTCTCGCTCTGAAACGCTCATTTTTGACATAACCCACTTTTCACCCTTAATGAATTAAATTCCAGGTAAAAACTCCTTTGCCATGAAGAAGATCCAAATTCAACCAGTTCAGGCTAGTAAACCTGTTTGAAAGACCTTTTTTCAGTGAAATGCAGCTTAGTGCAAAAACAGGCTGCTCTCGCTCTGAAACGCTCATTTTTCACATAAGCCACTTTTCAGCGCTAAAACAGCCTCCAATCGCTCTGAAACGCTCATTTTTGACATAAGCCACTTTTCAGCCTTAAAGAATGAAATTCCAGGTAAAAACTCCTTTGCCATGAAGAAGATCCAAATTCAACCAGTTCAGGCTAGTAAACCTGTTTGAAAGACCTTTTTTCAGTGAAATGCAGCTTAGTGCAAAAACAGGCTGCTCTCGCTCTGAAACGCTCATTTTTCACATAAGCCACTTTTCAGCGCTAAAACAGCCTCCAATCGCTCTGAAACGCTCATTTTTGACATAAGCCACTTTTCAGCCTTAAAGAATGAAATTCCAGGTAAAAACTCCTTTGCCATGAAGAAGATCCAAATTCAACCAGTTCAGGCTAGTAAACCTGTTTGAAAGACCTTTTTTCAGTGAAATGCAGCTTAGTGCAAAAACAGGCTGCTCTCGCTCTGAAACGCTCATTTTTCACATAAGCCACTTTTCAGCCTTAGGCGACTGTACAGTGCAAAAACAGGCTGCTCTCGCTCTGAAACGCTCATTTTTCACATAAGTCACTTTTCAGCGCTAAAACAGCCTCCAATCGCTCTGAAACGCTCATTTTTGACATAAGCCACTTTTCACCTTTAATGAATGAAATTCCAGGTAAAAACTCCTTTGCCATGAAGAAGATCCAAATTCATCCAGTTCAGGCTAGTAAACCTGGTTGAAAGACCTTTTTTCAGTGAAATGCAGCTTAGTGCCAAAACAGGCTGCTCTCGCTCTGAAACGCTCATTTTTCACATAAGCCACTTTTCAGCCTTATAGGCGACTGTACAGTGCAAAAACAGCCTCCTCTCGCTCTGAAACGCTCATTTTTCACATAAGCCACTTTTCAGCCTTAGGCGACTGCACAGTGCTAAAACAGCCTCCTATCGCTCTGAAACGCTCATTTTTGACATAACCCACTTTTCAGCGCTAAAACAGCCTCCAATCGCTCTGAAACGCTAATTTTTGACATAAGCCACTTTTCACCTTTAATGAATGAAATTCCAGGTAAAAACTCCTTTGCCATGAAGAAGATCCAAATTCAACCAGTTCAGGCTAGTAAACCTGTTTGAAAGACCTTTTTTCAGTGAAATGCAGCTTAGTGCAAAAACAGGCTGCTCTCGCTCTGAAACGCTCATTTTTCACATAAGCCACTTTTCAGCGCTAAAACAGCCTCCAATCGCTCTGAAACGCTCATTTTTGACATAAGCCACTTTTCACCTTTAATGAATGAAATTCCAGGTAAAAACTCCTTTGCCATGAAGAAGATCCAAATTCAACCAGTTCAGGCTAGTAAACCTGTTTGAAAGACCTTTTTTCAGTGAAATGCAGCTTAGTGCAAAAACAGGCTGCTCTCGCTCTGAAACGCTCATTTTTCACATAAGCCACTTTTCAGCCTTAGGAGACTGTACAGTGCTAAAACAGCCTCCTATCGCTCTGAAACGCTCATTTTTGACATAACCCACTTTTCAGCCTTAATGAATGAAATTCCAGGTAAAAACTCCTTTGCCATGAAGAAGATCCAAATTCAACCAGTTCAGGCTAGTAAACCTGTTTGAAAGACCTTTTTTCAGTGAAATGCAGCTTGGTGCAAAAACAGGCTGCTCTCGCTCTGAAACGCTCATTTTTCACATAAGCCACTTTTCACCTTTAATGAATGAAATTCCAGGTAAAAACTCCTTTGCCATGAAGAAGTGGCTTATGTCAAAAATGAGCGTTTCAGAGCTCTGAAACGCTCATTTTTGACATAACCCACTTTTCAGCCTTAATGAATTAAATTCCAGGTAAAAACTCCTTTGCCATGAAGAAGATCCAAATTCAACAAGTTCAGGCTAGTAAACCTGTTTGAAAGACCTTTTTTCAGTGAAATGCAGCTTAGTGCAAAAACAGGCTGCTCTCGCTCTGAAACGCTCATTTTTCACATAAGCCACTTTTCAGCCTTAGGCGACTGTGCAGTGCTAAAACAGCCTCCTATCGCTCTGAAACGCTCATTTTTGACATAAGCCACTTTTCACCCTTAATGAATGAAATTCCAGGTAAAAACTCCTTTGCCGTGAAGAAGATCCAAATTCAACCAGTTCAGGCTAGTAAACCTGTTTGAAAGACCTTTTTTCAGTGAAATGCAGCTTAGTGCCAAAACAGGCTGCTCTCGCTCTGAAACGCTCATTTTTCACATAAGCCACTTTTCAGCCTTATAGGCGACTGTACAGTGCAAAAACAGCCTCCTCTCGCTCTGAAACGCTCATTTTTCACATAAGCCACTTTTCAGCCTTAGGCGACTGTACAGTGCTAAAACAGCCTCCTATCGCTCTGAAACGCTCATTTTTGACACAACCCACTTTTCAGCGCTAAAACAGCCTCCAATCGCTCTGAAACGCTCATTTTTGACATAAGCCACTTTTCACCTTTAATGAATGAAATTCCAGGTAAAAACTCCTTTGCCATGAAGAAGATCCAAATTCAACCAGTTCAGGCTAGTAAACCTGTTTGAAAGACCTTTTTTCAGTGAAATGCAGCTTAGTGCAAAAACAGGCTGCTCTCGCTCTGAAACGCTCATTTTTCACATAAGCCACTTTTCAGCGCTAAAACAGCCTCCAATTGCTCTGAAACGCTCATTTTTGACATAAGCCACTTTTCACCTTTAATGAATGAAATTCCAGGTAAAAACTCCTTTGCCATGAAGAAGATCCAAATTCAACCAGTTCAGGCTAGTAAACCTGTTTGAAAGACCTTTTTTCAGTGAAATGCAGCTTAGTGCAAAAACAGGCTGCTCTCGCTCTGAAACGCTCATTTTTCACATAAGCCACTTTTCAGCCTTAGGCGACTGTACAGTGCTAAAACAGCCTCCAATCGCTCTGAAACGCTCATTTTTGACATAAGCCACTTTTCACCCTTAATGAATGAAATTCCAGGTAAAAACTCCTTTGCCGTGAAGAAGATCCAAATTCAACCAGTTCAGGCTAGTAAACCTGTTTGAAAGACCTTTTTTCAGTGAAATGCAGCTTAGTGCAAAAACAGGCTGCTCTCGCTCTGAAACGCTCATTTTTCACATAAGCCACTTTTCAGCCTTAGGCGACTGTACAGTGCTAAAACAGCCTCCAATCGCTCTGAAACGCTCATTTTTCACATAAGCCACTTTTCAGCGCTAAAACAGCCTCCAATCGCTCTGAAACGCTCATTTTTGACATAAGCCACTTTTCACCTTTAATGAATGAAATTCCAGGTAAAAACTCCTTTGCCATGAAGAAGATCCAAATTCATCCAGTTCAGGCTAGTAAACCTGGTTGAAAGACCTTTTTTCAGTGAAATGCAGCTTAGTGCCAAAACAGGCTGCTCTCGCTCTGAAACGCTCATTTTTCACATAAGCCACTTTTCAGCCTTATAGGCGACTGTACAGTGCAAAAACAGCCTCCTCTCGCTCTGAAACGCTCATTTTTCACATAAGCCACTTTTCAGCCTTAAAGAATGAAATTCCAGGTAAAAACTCCTTTGCCATGAAGAAGATCCAAATTCAACCAGTTCAGGCTAGTAAACCTGTTTGAAAGACCTTTTTTCAGTGAAATGCAGCTTAGTGCAAAAACAGGCTGCTCTCGCTCTGAAACGCTCATTTTTCACATAAGCCACTTTTCAGCCTTAGGCGACTGTACAGTGCTAAAACAGCCTCCAATCGCTCTGAAACGCTCATTTTTGACATAAGCCACTTTTCACCTTTAATGAATGAAATTCCAGGGAAAAACTCCTTTGCCATGAAGAAGATCCAAATTCAACCAGTTCAGGCTAGTAAACCTGTTTGAAAGACCTTTTTTCAGTGAAATGCAGCTTAGTGCAAAAACAGGCTGGTCTCGCTCTGAAACGCTCATTTTTCACATAAGCCACTTTTCAGCCTTAGGCGACTGTACAGTGCTAAAACAGCCTCCAATCGCTCTGAAACGCTCATTTTTGACATAAGCCACTTTTCACCTTTAATGAATGAAATTCCAGGTAAAAACTCCTTTGCCATGAAGAAGATCCAAATTCAACCAGTTCAGGCTAGTAAACCTGTTTGAAAGACCTTTTTTCAGTGAAATGCAGCTTAGTGCAAAAACAGGCTGCTCTCGCTCTGAAACGCTCATTTTTCACATAAGCCACTTTTCAGCCTTAGGCGACTGTACAGTGCAAAAACAGGCTGCTCTCGCTCTGAAACGCTCATTTTTGACATAACCCACTTTTCACCCTTAATGAATTAAATTCCAGGTAAAAACTCCTTTGCCATGAAGAAGATCCAAATTCAACCAGTTCAGGCTAGTAAACCTGTTTGAAAGACCTTTTTTCAGTGAAATGCAGCTTAGTGCAAAAACAGGCTGCTCTCGCTCTGAAACGCTCATTTTTCACATAAGCCACTTTTCAGCGCTAAAACAGCCTCCAATCGCTCTGAAACGCTCATTTTTGACATAAGCCACTTTTCAGCCTTAAAGAATGAAATTCCAGGTAAAAACTCCTTTGCCATGAAGAAGATCCAAATTCAACCAGTTCAGGCTAGTAAACCTGTTTGAAAGACCTTTTTTCAGTGAAATGCAGCTTAGTGCAAAAACAGGCTGCTCTCGCTCTGAAACGCTCATTTTTCACATAAGCCACTTTTCAGCGCTAAAACAGCCTCCAATCGCTCTGAAACGCTCATTTTTGACATAAGCCACTTTTCAGCCTTAAAGAATGAAATTCCAGGTAAAAACTCCTTTGCCATGAAGAAGATCCAAATTCAACCAGTTCAGGCTAGTAAACCTGTTTGAAAGACCTTTTTTCAGTGAAATGCAGCTTAGTGCAAAAACAGGCTGCTCTCGCTCTGAAACGCTCATTTTTCACATAAGCCACTTTTCAGCCTTAGGCGACTGTACAGTGCAAAAACAGGCTGCTCTCGCTCTGAAACGCTCATTTTTCACATAAGTCACTTTTCAGCGCTAAAACAGCCTCCAATCGCTCTGAAACGCTCATTTTTGACATAAGCCACTTTTCACCTTTAATGAATGAAATTCCAGGTAAAAACTCCTTTGCCATGAAGAAGATCCAAATTCATCCAGTTCAGGCTAGTAAACCTGGTTGAAAGACCTTTTTTCAGTGAAATGCAGCTTAGTGCCAAAACAGGCTGCTCTCGCTCTGAAACGCTCATTTTTCACATAAGCCACTTTTCAGCCTTATAGGCGACTGTACAGTGCAAAAACAGCCTCCTCTCGCTCTGAAACGCTCATTTTTCACATAAGCCACTTTTCAGCCTTAGGCGACTGCACAGTGCTAAAACAGCCTCCTATCGCTCTGAAACGCTCATTTTTGACATAACCCACTTTTCAGCGCTAAAACAGCCTCCAATCGCTCTGAAACGCTAATTTTTGACATAAGCCACTTTTCACCTTTAATGAATGAAATTCCAGGTAAAAACTCCTTTGCCATGAAGAAGATCCAAATTCAACCAGTTCAGGCTAGTAAACCTGTTTGAAAGACCATTTTTCAGTGAAATGCAGCTTAGTGCAAAAACAGGCTGCTCTCGCTCTGAAACGCTCATTTTTCACATAAGCCACTTTTCAGCGCTAAAACAGCCTCCAATCGCTCTGAAACGCTCATTTTTGACATAAGCCACTTTTCACCTTTAATGAATGAAATTCCAGGTAAAAACTCCTTTGCCATGAAGAAGATCCAAATTCAACCAGTTCAGGCTAGTAAACCTGTTTGAAAGACCTTTTTTCAGTGAAATGCAGCTTAGTGCAAAAACAGGCTGCTCTCGCTCTGAAACGCTCATTTTTCACATAAGCCACTTTTCAGCCTTATAGGCGACTGTACAGTGCAAAAACAGCCTCCTCTCGCTCTGAAACGCTCATTTTTCACATAAGCCACTTTTCAGCCTTAGGCGACTGTACAGTGCTAAAACAGCCTCCTATCGCTCTGAAACGCTCATTTTTGACACAACCCACTTTTCAGCGCTAAAACAGCCTCCAATCGCTCTGAAACGCTCATTTTTGACATAAGCCACTTTTCACCTTTAATGAATGAAATTCCAGGTAAAAACTCCTTTGCCATGAAGAAGATCCAAATTCAACCAGTTCAGGCTAGTAAACCTGTTTGAAAGACCTTTTTTCAGTGAAATGCAGCTTAGTGCAAAAACAGGCTGCTCTCGCTCTGAAACGCTCATTTTTCACATAAGCCACTTTTCAGCGCTAAAACAGCCTCCAATTGCTCTGAAACGCTCATTTTTGACATAAGCCACTTTTCACCTTTAATGAATGAAATTCCAGGTAAAAACTCCTTTGCCATGAAGAAGATCCAAATTCAACCAGTTCAGGCTAGTAAACCTGTTTGAAAGACCTTTTTTCAGTGAAATGCAGCTTAGTGCAAAAACAGGCTGCTCTCGCTCTGAAACGCTCATTTTTCACATAAGCCACTTTTCAGCCTTAGGCGACTGTACAGTGCTAAAACAGCCTCCAATCGCTCTGAAACGCTCATTTTTGACATAAGCCACTTTTCACCCTTAATGAATGAAATTCCAGGTAAAAACTCCTTTGCCGTGAAGAAGATCCAAATTCAACCAGTTCAGGCTAGTAAACCTGTTTGAAAGACCTTTTTTCAGTGAAATGCAGCTTAGTGCAAAAACAGGCTGCTCTCGCTCTGAAACGCTCATTTTTCACATAAGCCACTTTTCAGCCTTAGGCGACTGTACAGTGCTAAAACAGCCTCCAATCGCTCTGAAACGCTCATTTTTCACATAAGCCACTTTTCAGCGCTAAAACAGCCTCCAATCGCTCTGAAACGCTCATTTTTGACATAACCCACTTTTCAGCGCTAAAACAGCCTCCAATCGCTCTGAAACGCTCATTTTTGACATAAGCCACTTTTCACCTTTAATGAATGAAATTCCAGGTAAAAACTCCTTTGCCATGAAGAAGATCCAAATTCATCCAGTTCAGGCTAGTAAACCTGGTTGAAAGACCTTTTTTCAGTGAAATGCAGCTTAGTGCAAAAACAGGCTGCTCTCGCTCTGAAACGCTCATTTTTCACATAAGCCACTTTTCAGCCTTAGGAGACTGTACAGTGCTAAAACAGCCTCCTATCGCTCTGAAACGCTCATTTTTGACATAACCCACTTTTCAGCCTTAATGAATGAAATTCCAGGTAAAAACTCCTTTGCCATGAAGAAGATCCAAATTCAACCAGTTCAGGCTAGTAAACCTGTTTGAAAGACCTTTTTTCAGTGAAATGCAGCTTAGTGCAAAAACAGGCTGCTCTCGCTCTGAAACGCTCATTTTTCACATAAGCCACTTTTCAGCGCTAAAACAGCCTCCAATCGCTCTGAAACGCTCATTTTTGACATAAGCCACTTTTCACCTTTAATGAATGAAATTCCAGGTAAAAACTCCTTTGCCATGAAGAAGATCCAAATTCAACCAGTTCAGGCTAGTAAACCTGTTTGAAAGACCTTTTTTCAGTGAAATGCAGCTTAGTGCAAAAACAGGCTGCTCTCGCTCTGAAACGCTCATTTTTCACATAAGCCACTTTTCAGCGCTAAAACAGCCTCCAATCGCTCTGAAACGCTCATTTTTGACATAAGCCACTTTTCAGCCTTAAAGAATGAAATTCCAGGTAAAAACTCCTTTGCCATGAAGAAGATCCAAATTCAACCAGTTCAGGCTAGTAAACCTGTTTGAAAGACCTTTTTTCAGTGAAATGCAGCTTAGTGCAAAAACAGGCTGCTCTCGCTCTGAAACGCTCATTTTTCACATAAGCCACTTTTCAGCCTTAGGCGACTGTACAGTGCTAAAACAGCCTCCAATCGCTCTGAAACGCTCATTTTTGACATAAGCCACTTTTCACCTTTAATGAATGAAATTCCAGGTAAAAACTCCTTTGCCATGAAGAAGATCCAAATTCAACCAGTTCAGGCTAGTAAACCTGTTTGAAAGACCTTTTTTCAGTGAAATGCAGCTTAGTGCAAAAACAGGCTGCTCTCGCTAGGAAACGCTCATTTTTCACATAAGCCACTTTTCAGCCTTAGGCGACTGTACAGTGCAAAAACAGGCTGCTCTCGCTCTGAAACGCTCATTTTTGACATAACCCACTTTTCACCCTTAATGAATTAAATTCCAGGTAAAAACTCCTTTGCCATGAAGAAGATCCAAATTCAACCAGTTCAGGCTAGTAAACCTGTTTGAAAGACCTTTTTTCAGTGAAATGCAGCTTAGTGCAAAAACAGGCTGCTCTCGCTCTGAAACGCTCATTTTTCACATAAGCCACTTTTCAGCGCTAAAACAGCCTCCAATCGCTCTGAAACGCTCATTTTTGACATAAGCCACTTTTCACCTTTAATGAATGAAATTCCAGGTAAAAACTCCTTTGCCATGAAGAAGATCCAAATTCATCCAGTTCAGGCTAGTAAACCTGGTTGAAAGACCTTTTTTCAGTGAAATGCAGCTTAGTGCCAAAACAGGCTGCTCTCGCTCTGAAACGCTCATTTTTCACATAAGCCACTTTTCAGCCTTATAGGCGACTGTACAGTGCAAAAACAGCCTCCTCTCGCTCTGAAACGCTCATTTTTCACATAAGCCACTTTTCAGCCTTAGGCGACTGTACAGTGCTAAAACAGCCTCCTATCGCTCTGAAACGCTCATTTTTGACACAACCCACTTTTCAGCGCTAAAACAGCCTCCAATCGCTCTGAAACGCTCATTTTTGACATAAGCCACTTTTCACCTTTAATGAATGAAATTCCAGGTAAAAACTCCTTTGCCATGAAGAAGATCCAAATTCAACCAGTTCAGGCTAGTAAACCTGTTTGAAAGACCTTTTTTCAGTGAAATGCAGCTCAGTGCAAAAACAGGCTGCTCTCGCTCTGAAACGCTCATTTTTCACATAAGCCACTTGTCAGCGCTAAAACAGCCTCCAATTGCTCTGAAACGCTCATTTTTGACATAAGCCACTTTTCACCTTTAATGAATGAAATTCCAGGTAAAAACTCCTTTGCCATGAAGAAGATCCAAATTCAACCAGTTCAGGCTAGTAAACCTGTTTGAAAGACCTTTTTTCAGTGAAATGCAGCTTAGTGCAAAAACAGGCTGCTCTCGCTCTGAAACGCTCATTTTTCACATAAGCCACTTTTCAGCCTTAGGCGACTGTACAGTGCTAAAACAGCCTCCAATCGCTCTGAAACGCTCATTTTTCACATAAGCCACTTTTCAGCCTTAGGCGACTGTACAGTGCTAAAACAGCCTCCTATCGCTCTGAAACGCTCATTTTTGACATAACCCACTTTTCAGCCTTAATGAATGAAATTCCAGGTAAAAACTCCTTTGCCATGAAGAAGATCCAAATTCAACCAGTTCAGGCTAGTAAACCTGTTTGAAAGACCTTTTTTCAGTGAAATGCAGCTTAGTGCCAAAACAGGCTGCTCTCGCTCTGAAACGCTCATTTTTCACATAAGCCACTTTTCAGCCTTATAGGCGACTGTACAGTGCAAAAACAGCCTCCTCTCGCTCTGAAACGCTCATTTTTCACATAAGCCACTTTTCAGCCTTAGGCGACTGTACAGTGCTAAAACAGCCTCCAATCGCTCTGAAACGCTCATTTTTGACATAAGCCACTTTTCACCTTTAATGAATGAAATTCCAGGTAAAAACTCCTTTGCCATGAAGAAGATCCAAATTCAACCAGTTCAGGCTAGTAAACCTGTTTGAAAGACCTTTTTTCAGTGAAATGCAGCTTAGTGCAAAAACAGGCTGCTCTCGCTCTGAAACGCTCATTTTTCACATAAGCCACTTTTCAGCCTTAGGCGACTGTACAGTGCTAAAACAGCCTCCAATCGCTCTGAAACGCTCATTTTTCACATAAGCCACTTTTCACCTTTAATGAATGAAATTCCAGGTAAAAACTCCTTTGCCATGAAGAAGATCCAAATTCAACCAGTTCAGGCTAGTAAACCTGTTTGAAAGACCTTTTTTCAGTGAAATGCAGCTTAGTGCAAAAACAGGCTGCTCTCGCTAGGAAACGCTCATTTTTCACATAAGCCACTTTTCAGCCTTAGGCGACTGTACAGTGCAAAAACAGGCTGCTCTCGCTCTGAAACGCTCATTTTTGACATAACCCACTTTTCACCCTTAATGAATTAAATTCCAGGTAAAAACTCCTTTGCCATGAAGAAGATCCAAATTCAACCAGTTCAGGCTAGTAAACCTGTTTGAAAGACCTTTTTTCAGTGAAATGCAGCTTAGTGCAAAAACAGGCTGCTCTCGCTCTGAAACGCTCATTTTTCACATAAGCCACTTTTCAGCGCTAAAACAGCCTCCAATCGCTCTGAAACGCTCATTTTTGACATAAGCCACTTTTCACCTTTAATGAATGAAATTCCAGGTAAAAACTCCTTTGCCATGAAGAAGATCCAAATTCAACCAGTTCAGGCTAGTAAACCTGTTTGAAAGACCTTTTTTCAGTGAAATGCAGCTTAGTGCAAAAACAGGCTGCTCTCGCTCTGAAACGCTCATTTTTCACATAAGCCACTTTTCAGCGCTAAAACAGCCTCCAATCGCTCTGAAACGCTCATTTTTGACATAAGCCACTTTTCAGCCTTAAAGAATGAAATTCCAGGTAAAAACTCCTTTGCCATGAAGAAGATCCAAATTCAACCAGTTCAGGCTAGTAAACCTGTTTGAAAGACCTTTTTTCAGTGAAATGCAGCTTAGTGCAAAAACAGGCTGCTCTCGCTCTGAAACGCTCATTTTTCACATAAGCCACTTTTCAGCCTTAGGCGACTGTACAGTGCTAAAACAGCCTCCAATCGCTCTGAAACGCTCATTTTTGACATAAGCCACTTTTCACCTTTAATGAATGAAATTCCAGGTAAAAACTCCTTTGCCATGAAGAAGATCCAAATTCAACCAGTTCAGGCTAGTAAACCTGTTTGAAAGACCTTTTTTCAGTGAAATGCAGCTTAGTGCAAAAACAGGCTGCTCTCGCTCTGAAACGCTCATTTTTCACATAAGCCACTTTTCAGCCTTAGGCGACTGTACAGTGCTAAAACAGCCTCCAATCGCTCTGAAACGCTCATTTTTGACATAAGCCACTTTTCACCTTTAATGAATGAAATTCCAGGTAAAAACTCCTTTGCCATGAAGAAGATCCAAATTCAACCAGTTCAGGCTAGTAAACCTGTTTGAAAGACCTTTTTTCAGTGAAATGCAGCTTAGTGCAAAAACAGGCTGCTCTCGCTCTGAAACGCTCATTTTTCACATAAGCCACTTTTCAGCCTTAGGCGACTGTACAGTGCTAAAACAGCCTCCAATCGCTCTGAAACGCTCATTTTTGACATAAGCCACTTTTCACCTTTAATGAATGAAATTCCAGGTAAAAACTCCTTTGCCATGAAGAAGATCCAAATTCAACCAGTTCAGGCTAGTAAACCTGTTTGAAAGACCTTTTTTCAGTGAAATGCAGCTTAGTGCAAAAACAGCCTGCTCTCGCTAGGAAACGCTCATTTTTCACATAAGCCACTT
>NW_028175035.1:0-35000 GCF_965226575.1 Pagrus pagrus
CTCCCTCCTCCTCCTCTCCTCCCTTCCTCCTCCTCCCTCTCCTTCTTCCTCTCCTCCTCCTCTCCTCCTCTCCCTCTCCTCTCTCCCTCTCCACCCTCCTCTCCTCTCCTCTCCTCCTCTTCTCTCCTCCTCCTCCTCTCCTCTCCTCCCCTCTCCTCCTCTCTCCTCCCCTTCCACACCTCCCTCTCCTCTCCTCTTCTCTCCTCCTCTCCACACCTCCTCTCCTCTCCTCTTCTCTCCTCTCTCCCACCTCCTCTCCCCTCCCTCTCCTCCTCCTGTTTCCCAGGCTCTAGTTAATCATGTGTTTGTGTACATGGTGTCTGTGTTGTCTGCTCTTTGTTTACTGTCATCACTCTGCTTTTATTCTGACATGTTCTGTAAACACACAGGACGTCGCCTGCGTCACGCTCTGTGGGAACTCCTGATGAAACGATGAATCACTTTGCAGCTGTCCACAGAGAAACACACAAAACTGTCCTCGACCAGAACACCTGTCTCAGGTGATTCACCCCCTTGTGGCCTTGTACTTCCTGTCTAATGAACCCAGTTCCAGTCTGTTTGATGCTGATTTATTTCAGGAGCAGCTTCAGTTTCACACACAACACAGAAACATCAAACTATGAATCAGTCCTGAATCTGAAGGTTCCTCCTCTGGAGAACATGAACCTGATCCTCAGAGCTGGACAGCACATGAGGATGTTTCAGGAGAACAGGAGGACCTGATGTTCTGGGGAGGCACTGCAGGAGGTCACAGGTCACCAGGATAATGGAAAGTCAGTTTGTTGCTGTGGACCAGCAGACTGATGGACTCAGGGGCTCCATCACTTCTGTGCTGCCTCCTCGACCTCCTTCCTCTCCTGGTTCCTCTTCTTCACCTCCTTCAGTCCCTCCTGGATCTTGTCCACAGCCTCCTGGTCTCCGGCCTGCCGTGCCAGATTCAGGGCCTCCTGGTAGAACCGCACCGCGTCCTCCAGCTGGCCTGAGGACAGACCACAAACACAACATCAGACTCAATAAATTCAGCTGTGTGTCAGAGTCATGACCTATGACTTCTCCTGACCTTTGTGCAGCAGGATGCCGGCCATGTTTCCCAGCAGCACGTGTTGGTCCGGGTGTCCGGCAGAGCGGCTCAGATCCACGGCCTGCTGGACCAGCACCAGGGCATCGTCATGGTGACCTTGCAGATCCAAGATGGTAGCCAGGTCGCTCATCAGCACCAGAGTCTAACAGGAGACATGATGATGACATCACTTCATATCTCTGCAGAATCACAACATTTCCCTGTTTCCAGTTTTCCAACCCAGTGCTCATACTGTTCCCAGTGTTCCAACCCAGTGCTCATACTGTTCCCAGTGTTCCAACTCAGTATTAATACTGTTCCCAGTGTTCTAACCCAGTATTCATACTGTTCCCAGTGTTCCAACCCAGTATTAATACTGTTCCAAGTGTTCCAACTCAGTATTAATAAGGTTCCCAGTGTTCCAACCCAGTGCTCATACTGTTCCCAGTGTTCCAACTCAGTATTAATACTGTTCCAAGTGTTCCAACTCAGTATTAATAAGGTTCCCAGTGTTCCAACCCAGTGCTCATACTGTTCCCAGTGTTCCAACCCAGTGCTCATACTGTTCCCAGTGTTCCAACCCAGTATTCATACTGTTCCCAGTGCTCCAACCCAGTATTCATACTGTTCCCAGTGTTCCAACCCAGTATTCATACTGTTCCCAGTGTTCCAACCCAGTATTAATACTGTTCCCAGTGTTCCAACTCAGTATTAATAAGGTTCCCAGTGTTCCAACCCAGTGCTCATACTGTTCCCAGTGTTCCAACTCAGTATTAATACTGTTCCCAGTGTTCCAACCCAGTGCTCATACTGTTCCCAGTGTTCCAACTCAGTATTAATACTGTTCCAACTCAGTATTAATACTGTTCCCAGTGTTCCAACCCAGTGCTCATACTGTTCCCAGTGTTCCAACTCAGTATTAATACTGTTCCAACTCAGTATTAATACTGTTCCCAGTGTTCTAACCCAGTATTCATACTGTTCCGAGTGTTCCAACCCAGTATTAATACTGTTCCCAGTGTTCCAACCCAGTATTCATACTGTTTCCAGTGTTCCAACCCAGTGCTCATACTGTTCCCAGTGTTCCAACTCAGTATTAATACTGTTCCCAGTGTTCCAACCCAGTATTCATACTGTTCCCAGTGTTCCAACCCAGTATTAATACTGTTCCCAGTGTTCCAACCCAGTGCTCATACGGTTCCCAGTGTTCCAACCCAGTGCTCATACTGTTCCCAGTGTTCCAACTCAGTATTAATACTGTTCCCAGTGTTCCAACCCAGTGCTCATACTGTTCCCAGTGTTCAACTCAGTATTAATACTGTTCCCAGTGTTCCAACCCAGTATTCATACTGTTCCCAGTGTTCCAACCCAGTATTAATACTGTTCCCAGTGTTCCAACCCAGTATTCATACTGTTCCCAGTGTTCCAACCCAGTATTAATACTGTTCCCAGTGTTCAACCCAGTGCTCATACTGTTCCCAGTGTTCCAACTCAGTATTAATACTGTTCCCAGTGTTCCAACCCAGTATTCATACTGTTCCCAGTGTTCCAACCCAGTATTAATACTGTTCCCAGTGTTCCCACCTAGTGTTAATACTGTAACCAGTGTTCCAACCCAGTGTTCTTAGTGTTCCAACCAGTGTTCCTAGTGTTTACAGTGCTCTGAGAGTTCCCAATGTCTACAGTATTGTCAGTGTTCACACTTTCTACAATGTACCAAATGTTCCCAGTGTTTAAGTGTTCCCAGTGTCTGCTGTGTTCCCCTTGTCTATAGTGCTCCCAGTATTCCCACTGTTGCAATGTTACCACTGTCATGAGATTTCCAATGTCCCAGTGTTCCAGTCTTTCAAATGTTTCCAGTGTGTGCCCGTGCTCCCTTTGTCTACAGTGCTCTCAGTAGTCTCACTGTTAAAATGTTACCGGTGTCCTGAGTATTCCCAGTGTACTCAGAGTTCCCAATGTTCCCAGTGTAACCAGTCCTTCAAATGTTCCCAGTGTTCCCAGTGTCTACCGTGTACCGAATTTTCCAAAAGTTATGTGTTCCTATCGTGTGCCGTGTTCCCCTTGTCTACAGTGCTCCCAGTATTCCCACTATTTAAATGCTACCAGTGTCCTGAGTATTCCCAGTGTTCCCAGTGTGTACCTGCTGTCCTACCTGTGGGTGTGTGTCTCCCTGCTCCTGACGACAGATGTTCAGGGCGCTCTGATAGTCCTGCCCAGCCTGCTTCAGGTGCAACGTTGACGCTCGGTATCGAGCCCGCGAGTCCAAGCACAGACCGAGCAGGAGGCGGGTGTCCTTCCTCAGAGCCTCCTTGTCCTCTGACAACAACAACAACAACAACAACAACAGACAGTCTAAACCTGAACGTCACACTGCTCAGTAACACCTGTTCTAATTGGTGCAGCATAGGATCATATGACGGCTGTGTCAGCAAGAATCTGACGTAAAAGTTTGACTGAGTTTATTGGTTCAGTCTTTTCAGTTCTCTGGCTCAAATGCAGCCGGAGGACGTCCTGCCCGTCACCAAGACAACCCCACAATCATTTGCATCGTCACATTGGACACCTCGCTGCAGCTCTCTGCACCAGTCCAATTCTGGAATGGACTCTGGTGGGCAGGGCCACACTGTGACTCAGTAATTGTTACTTTAAGAAAAGAAGGTTTAAAATCCCTGCAGACGTCTCAACTGACACCATCAACAAAATAATACAACACAGTCAGTCTCACCTGTCTGCTCCTCTGCAGGGACCTCCTTCTGTTTCTCCAGTTTGGCCTCCAGAGACTCCATACAGAACCTGAACCCATGCTCCGCAAGCTCCGCCCTCAATACACACAGACACACACAGAGTCAGTCCTCTGACAGGAAGCTGAGGTCAGAGGTCAGCAGGTAAATGTTCTCACTTGTTCTGTTCGGCGTAGATGCTGGCGAGTTTCAGAGACATCTCAATGACAGCGTTATCGTCCTGGAAACAGACAGGAAGTCAGTGAAGACAGGAACAGCTGACTGAGGACACACACACACACACACACACACACACACACACACACACACACACACTGACCTCTGGTGTTCCTCCTGACAGCATGAAGCTCATCGCTGCTTTGAAGAGTTTTTCCGCCTGAGACGAAGAAGAGGAGAGACGATGATGATGATGATGATGATGATGAAGGCTGCAGTGCTTCACACCCTCTCACTGCTGTTGCCATAGTGACACAGAACAGGTTTATTAAATACTGTAAGTAAGAAGCTGTGATTGGAAGATACTCACGTTGTCCAGCTGACCCTGAACGTAGGCTAGATTCGCCATCTGAGGAGACACACAGGAAGAGGTCAGAGGTCACAGCTGCAGAGGTCACAGCTGCAGAGGTCAGAGTTCACAGCTGTAGAGGTCAGAGGTCACAGCTGCAGAGGTCAGAGGTCAGAGTGTTTACCAGACTGTAGGTGTAGATGATGGCCTGGTTGTTGTGAGTCTGATGAGCCAGAACGACGGCTTGATGGAGGAAACCAGAAGCTGCCTGCAGCTGTCCACGATACACACTGAGCTGAGAGAGGACACACACATTACTACTGCAGTACTACAGTACTACACTACTACTACTACTACAGTACTACTACAGTACTACTACTACTGCAGTACTACAGTACTACACTACTACTACTACTGCAGTACTACATGTGATGTATGGTGATGGTACCTTGGCCTTCTTCAGCAGCAGGATCAGCTCATCTTCTTTCCTCTGTGCTTCATCTCGTCGGTCTTCATCAGAACTGCTGAACAGGGAGAGAGCTGCACACACACACACACACACACACACACACACACACACACACACACACTTTGGTTACTGATGGACAAGGAGACAGTAAAATGGCTTTCTGAACCGAGTTTGGTGTGATTGAACGTACCGACAGCCGCCCACAGCACTCCTCCTCCTCCTCCTCCTCCTCCTGCTCCTCCTCCTCCTCCTCCTGCTCCTCCTCCTGCTCCTCCTCCTCCTCCTCCTGCTCCTCCTCCTGCTCCGCCACTCTGTGTGCTGAGGTTTGTACTGATGGGCTCATGTCTGCTGACTTTTACCCAGCAGGCCGAGCGCTTCACCTCCTCAGACTGTGACGTCACAGAGCCAGTCTGCGGCCTGATAGTGTCAGGAGAAGAAGAAGAAGACAATGTGACATCAGACTGAGCCAGTTTATTAACACACAGCTGTCCACAGGTGTCCACAGTGAGACACAGTGAGACACAGTGTCCAGCAGGTGGAGCCATTGTGCCTCAGATCACTGAAGTCATCTCAGCAGCAGGTTTACTGAGAACAGGAACATGAAGGACACAACATGATCAGGTCAAACCATCATGATGGTCTCTGTCTCTACCTGTCTCTGTCTCTCTGTCTCTGTCTGTACCTGTCTGTACCTGTCTCTGTCTCTCTGTCTCTCTGTCTCTACCTGTCTGTCTGTACCTGTCTCTGTCTCTCTGTCTCTACCTGTCTGTCTCTGCCTGTCTCTGTCTGTACCTGTCTCTGTCTCTCTGTCTCTACCTGTCTCTGTCTGTACCTGTCTCTGTCTCTGTCTCTACCTGTCTCTGTCTGTACCTGTCTCTGTCTCTCTGTCTCTACCTGTCTCTGTCTCTACCTGTCTCTGTCTGTACCTGTCTCTGTCTCTCTGTCTGTACCTGTCTCTGTCTCTCTGTCTCTACCTGTCTCTGTCTGTACCTGTCTCTGTCTCTCTGTCTCTGCCTGTCTCTGTCTCTCTGTCTCTGCCTGTCTCTGTCTGTACCTGTCTCTGTCTCTCTGTCTGTACCTGTCTCTGTCTCTCTGTCTGTACCTGTCTCTGTCTGTACCTGTCTCTGTCTCTCTGTCTCTACCTGTCTCTGTCTGTACCTGTCTCTGTCTCTCTGTCTGTACCTGTCTCTGTCTCTCTGTCTCTGCCTGTCTTGGTCTCTCTGTCAATTCAATTCAATTCAATTCAACAAGCTTTATTGGCATGACTGTGTTTTACAATATTGCCAAAGCGTTAGGACTACAGAAGAAGAATACGTAGATAATTAATAATCTTCTTTATAATTGTCTCTGGAGGCCAAACTGGAGAAACAGAAGGAGGTCCCTGCAGAGGAGCAGACAGGTGAGACTGACTGTGTTGTATTATTTTGTTGATGGCGTCAGTTGAGACGTCTGCAGGGATTTTAAACATCTTCTGCTGCATCTACAGCAGCGGCTCTTCTGTCTCCCGGTAGATGTTGTAGTTTTTCTGTCTGAGAGTTTGCTGAAGTTTGAGGTTCTGCATGTGATGTTGGTGTAGAGCTGGTTCTGATGTCTGTGTATGTGTCACAGTGCAGCAGGAAGTGCTGCTCTGTCTGCACCTGTCTGTGTGGACAGTCTCTCTGTCTCTCGGTCTCTACCTGTCTCCAGGTGAGTCTGACACAAACTGACCTTCCAGCTGAGATCCGTCTCACGTGTCCTCCTGAACACTTGAACCTGCTCAGAGTCTGACTGAGGACAGCACGGCAGACATAGGACGCCGCCATCTTTACTATTTACATAACGAGCGGAAGTCACGAGGTGCGACTCCCCGCCTTCAGAATAAAAGCAGCGGACGTACAGACGTGAATTTGCAATAACGTTAGAATCAATGTAGATTATATTGTAGTGTGTCCTTAGTGTTTAGGTATTCAAGGACACAAGTGTATTATTTGTCTTGTATTAGTATTCTTTGGACATTATAAACTGAAATGAGCAAAATAAACTAAATATGACATGAGATGAATGCTCACACACACACACACACACACACACACACTCACACACACACACACACACACACACACACACACACTCACACACTCACACACACACACACACTCCAGAACACATGAAAATGATAAACATAAGATAAAGTTGATTTTTATTTCATTAACTCAGTTACGTTTCTTCAGCACTATTCATGTGATGACTGTCTTATTGAAGTTTTACACATTTGATGAGGTGATAAATGAACAGTGGACACGTCTGTGAGAGCTGCTCATGATGAACACTAATAAATTAATACTGATTCACAGGAAGAAGAACGACGATGAAAGACATCTGAGATTAAAAACATTTGACAGTTAAAAGAATCTAAAACCTTCTGAAGCAAACTTTAGTTTATATCAATAACAAGAAGACAAGGCAACAGTTTATAGATCACATTCATAGATGAGTCCAGGTCTTCATTTGTACTGATCAGATCGTCCCGATTTACCTGTCAGACACACTGAAGGACACAGGTGAACGTTCTGTACAGGAACGACATGTTTCTGTACGGAGAGCCGACAGGAACAAAACTCACCTCAGCTTCAGCTCATAGGAACAAGAAAACACGTTCAAGAAACAGTCTCAATATGAGACCTGAACGGACCAGAGGACAGAGTCTGTGTCTCACAGGTTAGTCTCAAGTCCTGGCTGGTACAAGTCAAGACACGTAAGTCCTCAGTCAAGTCCCAAACCAGGACTTGACTGAGGCCTAAATCAATCCAACAAGTCCCAAATCATGTCCAACAACAAGTCCTCAATTATGTCCACAAGTCCCAAATACTGTCCAGCAACAAGTCCCAAATCATGTCATGGTCGATCTACTGGTCTGCAGTGTATCTGGAGAGTTTATTGGCTTTTGTCTTTTAAATATTATTCTCAATCTTTGGACTTGAGGACGATTTCAAGTCCTGCATATTCGAACATCCCAGTCACTGTTGTTACAGCTGAAGTCCTGCTGCAAGATTGATTAGATTTTATCAAGATGAGTCTGAAACCATCAGATGTTGATGTCCACAGAGCTGATCAATAAACTCTGTAGGAGCCAGATTGGTAATTTTCTTTGTTTATGAGTGTTGTACACATTTGTGCCAGTAGGTGGCAGTATCTGTTTAGGCCATTGCTTTGTTTCTATATAGGTAGGTGGGTTAATCAGCACAGGTGCGCACGCTGGGGAATCCATACGGTTTTTGACCGTGCCATGGCGTGTAACGCCGCAGGTCAGAATATTGTGTTATTGTGATAGTGAGTACCTATTATATTATTTGAGTCGGCTGTGTGTAGCCTAATAAATCCACAACAAAGAGAAGTAATGCTCGGACATTTGCTGTGTTATGCACCTACACCGGAATGCGCCTACATCTACACTGGCACACGTACAAGCCCTTTAAACCTCCAGCCTGCGCCGATAGTGACAAAGGGCCACTATAAACTCTGACTCAGTTCAGGTCTTACTGTCCTGCATGGGAACAAAAAATAAAACATACTAAAGCAGATCACCCAGTCTCTGTACACACACACACACACACACACACACACTTGACTGTCTATACCTGTGAGGACCATGAACCTTCAAACCATCTGAATGAGCTGAAGACATCAATTACTTGTCAAGTATTAAATTAACTACCAACTATTTAAATAATGACTTTAATCTCTTTGCGTGTCTCCACTCTGCCGTCAGCTGAACTGAAGATCCGAGTTCTGGACAAATAACATTTGAGGTCGAAACGCTGATGGACATTTTTTATCATTTTATCATAATTCATAGACCAAAGAACTAATTGATTGATAGAGAAAATAATTGACGGATTAAGACCCTTTAATAAAACTGACACTGGTCCTCATAAAGATAGAGAAACAGTCACAGCCACACAGTGAAACCTCTGTTCAGAATGATGTTAATGTTTTATTTGACTGAAAATAAAAACAAAAATGTTGGACTGCTCCTTTAAAATGAGCTGATGTTTGTTTTTAAATCAACGTCCAGATGTTCGTTCATTAAATGTCTTCTAGTGTTTCTGACAACAAGCAGCAGTGGATTCATGATTCTTAGTGTTTCATCTCGCTCGTCTCTTTAACGTCCAATCAGATTCTGAAGAAGTTTCTGAGCAGCTGACAGCAGCGCAGGAGGTATCAGTTACCTCAGTTACCTCAGTTACATCAGTTACCTCCTCAGTTACTATATCAGTTACATCAGTTACCTCCTCAGTTACTATATCAGTTACCTCCTCAGTTACTATATCAGTTACATCAGTTACCTCAGTTACCTCCTCAGTTACATCAGTTACATCACCATCAAACTTTGGCCCCATTTTCACTCGGTGTTTCATGTAGTCAGACAGTGTCCATTCAAAGTGTTTTGCAGTGTACTCATCGATGTAATAGATTACTCTGATACTGGAGAAAACTTAAAATCGTGATTCTCGGGGGAGGTCAGCAGAGTCTTTGTTCTCTGATCTCTAAGTGGATTTCTGGACGGAGATCAGAGACAATGATGTCACACTGCAGATCAGTGTCAGTGTGTCTTCATCTCCGTCAGCTGCTGACAAAATACAATCACTCACTTCCTGTCGTCTTTACAGCACCTGCATGCACCTGTCCCTCCACCTCACAGCAGCTCTGACTCCTGCCTCCTCCTTCACCTCCTGCTGAGGAGGTGTCTCACAGTCCGACTCCTCCAGGTGTCTTCATGTCTCCAGGCATCGGCTCACTTGGTCGGCTGGTGGTCGGTGAACCTCTTCAGGTGGTAGCGCAGCACGCCTTTGGTTTTGAATGTCTTGCCGCAGCTGCAGGCGTGCGGCCGCTCGCCGGTGTGGTCGAGCTGGTGGACGCGCAGCAGCGAGCTGGTGAAGAAGAACTCTCCGCAGGTGATGCAGTAGTGGCTCTTCTCTCCGGTATGTTTGGACCTCTGGTGGCTCAGCAGCGAGCCTGACGTGATGAAGCTCATGCCACAGTCCCGGCAGCCGAACGGGCGCTCGCCAGTGTGGATCCTCTCGTGGGCCCGCCAGGAGTTGTGGTAGGAGAAGGACTTCTCGCAGTATGAGCACTGGTACAGCTTCTCCTTGGTGTGGCTGAGCCGGTGCATCTTCAGGTAGTGAGCGATGGTGAAGCTCTTCCCGCAGTCGTCGCAGGTGAATGGCTTCTCGCCCACGTGGAACAGCGTGATGTGAGACCGGAGGTGGGACGACTGGGTGAATCTCTTCCCACAGGTGGTGCAGAGGAACGGCCGCTCTCCAGTGTGGGTGACCATGTGAGACTTGAGGTGGGGCGACTGCGTGAACCTTTTCCCGCACTCAGTGCACTTGTAGGGCTTGAGTCCGGTGTGCGTGCGGTTGTGCAGCTTCAGGCCCTGCAGGCTGGAGAAACACTTGCCACACTCAGTGCAGTGGTAGTCCTTCAGGTCCTCGTGGGTCCTCTGGTGGCAGCGCAGGCCGCTCAGCAGCTTGAAGCCTTTGCCACAGGTTGGGCACTTATGAGGCTTCCTGCTGGAGTGAGTCACCTGATGGAGCTTCAGACTCTGGGGGTTGCTGAAGGTCTTGTTGCACTTGAGGCAGGGCAGCAGCTTCGGGTTCTTGTGCGACTTGCGGTGGAAGTTGAAGCCCTGGTAGGAGACGAACATCTTGTTGCAGACTTTGCAGTGGTAACACTTCTCCCCTTTGTGCACCTTCAGATGATCATTGAGCTCGTCCTGCTCGCTGAAGCCGTCCCCGCAGAACCAGCACTTGAAGGGTTTGGTTCCCGAGTGAGTCCGGTGGTGGGTCTTCCAGTCCCTCTTCAGGGCGAAGGTCTTGTCACAGTACGAGCACTGGTAGGGCTCCTTACGGTCGTGGATCTGCTGGTGGAGAACGAGGCTCATCAGGGTCGGGTAATTCTTTCCGCACTGCCAGCACTCGTTGGCTTTCTGTCCTCGGTGTGTCCTCCGGTGAGCCTCCAGGTGAGACTGCTTGTAGAAACCTTTGTTGCAATGACAGCAGTAGATCATCTTCCTGCCCGTGTTAGTGGCGTTGTACTGCCTGGATCGCTGCTTACAGAGCTGAGGATGGTCATCTGTGAGGACACAGAGGTCAGAGGTCAAGTCAGAGGAAGATAAACTGTACTTAAAGGAGTGAGTGGAAGTTACTTTGTAACAGCATCAGTAACAGTATCAGCATTTTTCTTTGTCTTGACTCAAGCAGCTGCACGAGGACGCAGAAATAATTGATTAGCCTAATTTGTTCGTTTTTTAAAATCTGAAATGTCTAAACTCTGATTTCTTACCAGGGTTTCCCCCAGAAAACTTGCTAAGCCTGGTGGTAGGTTGGAAGGGCGGCCCACCGGCGGCGAAGCATGTTTTTTTTGTGACAGGGGCCAGCAACTGACTGGTGGCAGTGCCCTGTCGGTAACAGATTCATGACGTAGTAGAATTTAGACTGGTTCCATACTGCCTCGCATTAAATCAATGTTAAAGGTTGACTGGAAATTTGAAAAAATGACTGTAATAATCAATGTAATCATGTGTTATTATAAGACATTTATTGACAATATTTAAGCGCCAACGTCTCACAAACGCACCACTCTTGAAGTACTGTTCAACACGTACTTTAGGAGCTAGTAAAGGCATTTTAAACCACCAATTATGGCTTCATGCTCTATGCTCCATATTAATCACTGGCTCGAATGCTGCAGCGATTGAAGCCTACAACATGAAAACAGTGCAAGCTAACTATTGGATATGTCATAATAGATATTTCATTATAATCAGTGACATATATTTACATTTGAAACAATGTGGCATTGTTTACATGTGCTTCTGCTTGCTGCCATATTGATGCTGGTGCGATGGTGGAGAGACTCAACATGAGTGTTTAGCACATCTTGCCTATAAGTAGTGCAAGGAGCTTCAATAAAAGCTCTGGTCGAGGATCCCTGCGTTGCCCGCTGGCGGTGGCTGCGACAGACTCGGCAAAACATACCTAAAACCGAAACCTTGACTCTATTAAAACAGCTACCGCCATAGCTTATCTAACGCTGAATTTAATAGCGGTGTTTTACTACTAAACCACTGTGAAATCAGCTCACTTAATATTGTTAATATTTTCACGTAGTAATTGGTCAGGTACAGCCACCCGCTGAATTTCAGGTCCACCAACCAATTTTGATTAAATCCGCTGGTTCTGTTTCCCATCGCGGCACGGAGAAGGCTGCTCTGCCACTGCAGCGGACGACGAGCTAACATCCATGCTAGCTGCCTCATCGACCGTGGCTCAGCAAACGTCGCGCCGCTGCACTCCTGGTCAACAGGTGAACCAGCGGGTTCAACGTCTCCGCCTTTGTTCGTCCGACTTCGGAAGAAAAAGTCCAACGTGTTGACCATAAGATGTCGCCATTGCGTGTTCAACTTTGTAACTGATGTATACAAACCTATTTTAAATAAACGATGCTTAGCCGGCGGTGGGAAATATAAGCCTGGCGGGAAACCCTGCTTACCCAGAGACAGGAAGTCCCGCCCCTGCAGCCACGCCCTGCAGTCAGTCAGTTTGACGGACAGCCTCATGAGGACAGGATAGGACTGGATCTCCACGTCGCCGTCTGGCTCCGTTTTGATCCGAATGTCTTCAGCTGCATCCTGAAATAACAAATTCTGACTTTAATAAACAGTCAGTGACACGAACGTCTTCTGTGGAGAATCTGTTGATTTACATGGACTGTCGTTTGGACCCAACACACACAGCTGGTGTCAGAGCTGCTTCTGTTCCTCTGAATGATTTGAATCTTCAGAACCAGTCGACTGATTTGACAGTGTTTGTAATTGTGTCGAGGTTTGAACTAAGCTAACACGGTGAAGGTGTCACTCAGGCTTCTGGATCATTGTCACCATATTTCTCAAACGATGGATTGATGGAGACCATCGGCAGATGATTGATCAGTGTCAGTCTGATACAACATGAGCTCCACCTCATCAAATACAACATCCTGCTTTACATTAATGATGAGTCACAATCCTCTGGCTTCACTGACTTCATACTTAAAGTACATTTTCATCATTAAAGTTACATAATTCTACTTCAGTAACATTATAAATGCAGGACTTTTACTTGTAACTGAGTATTTCATTAGCACCGTTACTGCAGTACAGCACCACAGTACCTCCTCCAACACATATACAGAGTATAGAGTCATTATCATCACAAACTGTTCCTCCTCTTCAGGTGGACCGCAGGCCTCCACCTCAACCAAACCCCATTCAGAATCCGCTCGTTTTAATAATTCATTTAAAAGAAGCTTTAACGGCTCTGTGCTCTTCACCTGGAGCAGATTTCTACCATGTTGAGGCCGAACCGACCAGAACACCGTAACAATGTCTCCTGTCATCTCTGGGTCAGTTAGTGTGGACGCTCAGACAACAGGCCGGCTCTCTATTATTGTTCAGTTTATGAATGGAGTTTGGCGACAGGTTGCCTCCCCTCTGATCTGGAGGCTAGCTCAGTTAGCTTAGCTCAGCTAACAGCTCCGGTGTGAACTCTCCGGTTGGAGGAGCACGGCGGCTCTGTCGGTGTGTTTACCGGTGAGGCCGTGTCGGTGTCCATCCCGCCGGTCCGGCTGCTCAGTGAAGATCCGACGGTTCCGGTTGTAAAGTTGTCGGTTGATCCAGAGGAGCGAACAGCAGCAACTTCTCCTCCTGCTCCTGCAGCAGCAGCTCGGGTCAGCAGCTGGCGACTTCCGGGGAAAAGTTCAACCTCCAGAAAAAGAAAAACTGATCAAAGTTGAAAAACAGAAGAGCTTCAACAAACTGATCGATACAGAGAAGAAGATCTTCAGATCCACTGAGGATCCATTTTATTACATAGTCTCAGAGCTAAAGACAAAGTGTGTCTGTGGAGCTTCACTCTGGAGATCGATGGATGTGATCAGAACTGATCCTCTGAGCTCATTGATAATCTGCTCTAAGGGGCGGGGCTTACGAGCATGGTTCGTGACATCACAAACAGTTTAGCAGCCAATCCTGATCCAGTATTCAGGAGACACAGGTGAGACACCTGCAGCCTCTGGTGCTTCAACAAAGGAGAAGACACCTGAGACTCAGAGTGTGTTCTTGTTACCCAGGAGGGTCCAGGTCCTGGACCTGGTCCTGGTCCTGGTCCTGGTCCAGGTCCAGGTCCTGGTCCTGAGTTCAGCATGACTCTTCTTGTATGAGTTGACAGAGTCATGAGATCTTTATCGTTATTAAACGCTAAAAACAAAATAAAGATGGAAATGCAATGTGATGAGTTCACTGTCAGCTGATCAATGTGATGACGTCATTAAAACCTTTAAACATGTTGAAGATTCTAACAGCTGATCCTGATCAGCTGATCACATTCATACTGACACCATCAGGTGAGCAGTGCTGGCTCTGGGTCGGCTCATCATCCACCTCCATTACACTCAAGCTCCTGAGCTGCAGTCAGACATGACCCGGCCCAAGTCAACTTGTACTTCAACTGAACAGCGTCGGACTTTGTGTGTGTGTGTGTGTGTGTGTGTGTGTGTGTGTGTGTGTGTGTGTGTGAGACTAATAGAGCCCTTCTGTTTATGTCTTTAATCCAGACTAAGTGATTATATTTAATATAGTGGAACCACGAGGATCCCAGTGTCTGAACAAACAGCTTGGTTCTGGTTTCACATGTAGACACCTGAATCTGACAATAACAGAGTCTCATTATAAAGTCAGACAAAATGATCTCACAGGTCAGGATTTGTTTTAGCCTGGTGGAACTTCCTGTGTTCGGTCTGAACCCGTCAAAGGAAACGTACACTAATGTTAGTCCAAAGTGACGGTCCTGTCCAGACGAGACAGGAGTTCACAACGTTACGAGCTGAATGAAGGTTTGAAACTGAAGACGTCCCCTCGGCTCCACGTGAAGAGGAAACAATAAAAACACAGATGAAGTAAGAAGTTCATTTATTTAACACGTGATCAGTTTAATACAGAAACAGTTCAGAACAGCACCGACAGTCTGTTTAAAACATTAAAACTACCTGAAGTTTGATGAGTGAGGCTGTATTCGAAACCGCATACTACCGTACTGCCTACTACATACTGCGTTAGTATACATTGTATACTGCGTACTGCGTTAGTATACACTGTATACTGCGTACTGCGTTAGTATACACTGTATACTGCACTGAACGTGGGATTCAGCATGCTACTTCAGCAGAGCGACGCCGTTCACACCGCAGTATGCAGTAGCAAGTTTCCCAGAATGCACTGCCAGCGACCGGCAGCGGTAGTTGTAAAACAGGCGCAAAGCTGTTTTATTTCCCGCTGCAGCGCTGTTAATATGTCACTTTATTAAGTTTTAACATGTTTTCATGTAGAAAGTAACCGTTCAGACCCCCAGTGTGCGGTTAGTTTACTCAGATGACGGCTGTTTAGTAATTTGCCTCGATGTTTTGGGAGAAGTGAAGCTCCAGAAGGAGCGGCTCGTCTCAGAGGCAGCAGCCCGTCTCCAGAGGTGTTCGGCCGGCCAACATGCGTCGTCGTCCCGGGGGAGACAGCAGGCCAGTTATCTTAACGCTAGAGGGAAGCTTCATGTCTGTAGTGGACAGTACACAGTACAGCGCTGTCTCTGGAGCTCTGTATGTACAGAAGTCACCAAATATTAATAAAAAAATGTTTTAATTAACAGAGTACTTTGTTTCATTTCACATGTACAACAGCCTGGATTTCTATTGTACCTACAGCTCTCGTCACAACAGTCAGCAGCCTGTGACTGTACTTATGTTGTGTGAACAAACATAAACGCTGTACTGCTCCGGAGTACGTGACGAGGACGCCATGATCCCGGCTCCAGCGCATTGCATTGTGGGAAACAGTAGGCAGAGTAGACTGGTCGGACGCATACTGGAAATATTTTCTGAATCAGTACGACATCCAGGAACTTTTCTCATACTGCAGATTTTGCTTTTGTTTGCATACTGCATACTACATACTGCATACTACATACTACATACTACATACTGCATACTACATACTGCATACTACATTTTGGCCAAATCAGTACGTACTGGCAGTATAGTATGCGGTTGCGAATACAGCCTTAGTTCTCGGGTCATACGTGTCACTTCCTGTCAGTGAACCATCAGAACAGAGGACACATGGAGCAGACCAAGTCCAAACTTCAGTCTGAGTTCGTCTAAGAGACAGTTTACAAAGATCCAAAGCTGTGAAACCTCAGGACACAAACAGAACTGTTGCCATGTCGGACTTTAGAATTGTATTGAAGTTTTAAAAGTTGTGACCGCCCGACTTTATTCTACAGAAGAATTCACACATCACATCAGAAGAGCCGCTGAAGTTACCTGAAGATCAGACGGAACCATCTGGACCCTGAGAGGACGACAGACAGAATCAGATTCAGTTTGACAAATAATGACATGTTTTATATTAAAGCTTTTAACTGCAGCCGTCTCCACAATAACAGGAGTTTGTTCTGTCGTTTCTGACCGACTAACAGTTGACATGTGGGTCGGGCCGGAGCCGAGACTAACTGCTTACTAGACGCTCTGTATGCTGCGTGAGTGGCTGATCAGCTGGAGCATCTACAGATTATGATTATCAAACAAACTGATCATGTGACCTTCAGTCAGCTGTGCTGGGATCAGACAAACGCTTCGGTCGGTCTTTGTCACGGCGCCCCGCTCTGAGAACACGCTGCCTGACGGGGGCGCTACAATTCGGCCTTTTGTTCACATCATCTCCCAGCAGAGACTGACCCCGCCCACTGTGACATCACACGCCAGCTGAGTGAGCTGATACGATGACATGACACTTACCACTCTGACATCACAGCTTCCTCTTCTGCAGGTCACCCAGGGCGTTCTGTGTGAACCAATCAGAGCAGAGTAACTCAACAGGGAGGCAGCGTGAGCACATATTAGCATCAGCCAGACGTTTTCACACAGCTGCTAACGAGCTAATGCTAACACATGAGTAGCATGCTAATGCTGAATCACAGCATGACAGATCTGTACATGAAGCTTCTGGATCAGAATACGCTTCGGTCCGGTTTTGTCAGCGCCCCCTCGTGAACAGACTGCTGCGGGGGGCTTCAATCGGCCTTTTGTTTCATCACTTCCAGACAGACCTGGTTCAGAGCACATGGAAGCCCAGGACCTGGACCACAGTCAGAACTCACAGCTGATCTGGTCCCACTCTGCCCTGTGGGTTTGGTGTGTTCAGTGGATCTCACCTTCAGGTCCAGGGCTGAACAGCAGGAGGTCGTGGAGGCTGGAACAGTGAGAAAAACACAATCCGTTAGTCTGGTCTCGAGTTGTTACGGTTTGAGTCAGTGCTGGATCCATTAAAGTCCAGGTCCTGATACTCACACCGGGATTACATGATCAGACCCGAGACCTTCAGAGCAGATGAGGTGAAGCAGCCATCACGGTTAAGCTTCAGCACTGAGCAGCACCAACCAGCCTCCATCACCTCCACACGACACCGAACCGTCTGAGACGCTGCACGAGGGTCACGTGACCTTTAACATCACAGCCATGTTTGTGACAAAGACGACCAGAGGAGAAGCTGAGACCCGGACCGGTCCAGAAACACGAGCAGTCCGAGCAGACACAGCGCTGCTTCCGTCTGCGGACCAGCCAACCGCCATCTTGTCAAACATTCCCGCCACAGTTCGTCTCATCCGGCTGCCCTTTAGAACAAAGGCCGGCTGCTGCCTGGTCCTCAGAGAAAGCTAAAGCTAAAGCTAGTGTTAGCCTCTGCTGCTCAGTGAGCGGCTTCATACAACTCACTGATAACAAGTCTACAGACCGACAGAACCGGAGCGGCTCAGTCACCGAACCTCACCTCGTTAGGTCTCAGGGCCCCGAGCTCACGGGACAGTCCCACAGTTCGTCGGTTGGTCGGCGCCATGTTTGCTTTATACAACACCGCAACCAATCACAGGTCGCTATTCTTCTTCTTCGGGTGTTTTTTGTAAGTGTCACACAGCTCATGTGAATGGCCGCCATCTTCTGGAGTGAAGTGGATCTTTTTTTTAATAATAATAAAAATTTAAAAAAAAATCAAACTTTATTAGCACATTAGCACAAAGACAAAACATAAACAACATGAACAACAGGGAGTATTAAAGGATAAGTACCGTTTTTTACAACCTGGACCTTATTTCCAGCAAAAGATATGGTCATTTACTCACCCAGATAACTTTGGTGTCATTCGGCGTCGTTCGGACGAAATTAGATCCAGTGTAGCGGCGATATATCCATATAATGGGAGTAACGGGGCATCGACACACAGCCTCTATATAGCGCATTATCTGCCACGAAACTAGTTAATTTCATCAATATTTTGTTATGAAATGCTAGCGCTATTAGCCTCTGAGTCCGGGCTCGTCTATTGTCAACATCCGGGGTCTGTAGGTTGAGCTACTACCTCTGACCTGGAAGATGTCTTCTCTGAGCTGCGCGCACCCGCGACAGCCCAGCTTGTTTACCTGTAGCTGCTACTGCTAGTTTGACCCCGGATGTTGATAACGGACGAGCCCGGACTCAGAGGCTAATAGCGCTAGCATATCGTAACAAAATATTAGTGAAATGAACTAGTTTCGTGGCAGATAATGCGTTATATAGAGGCTGTGTGTCGGTGCCCCGTTACTCCCATTATATGGATATATCGCCGCTACACTGGATCTAATTTCGTCCGAACGACGCCGAATGACACCAAAGTTATCTGGGTGAGTAAATGACCATATCTTTTGCTGGAAATAAGGTCCAGGTTGTAAAAAACGGTACTTATCCTTTAAGACAACATGAAAACATCCATAAAAGAAAAACAAGCAGACAAAAACACATGTAATGTAACACATTATGTAAACACTAGATCAGAGAGGGAAACAAATGAAAAAAATATAGCAGCAGCTATATTTACCTGTCAGCCCGGTCCACAATATTGTTCAACAGGCTGGATGTCCTAAAAGCTTTTTTGGTTTTAGGTACTTTACAGACAGATTCATAGAAAGTCTTCAGTTCAACATAAAACAAAGTTTAATTTGGAATATATTGAAGAAATCTGGCTTTATGAATATGATATTTACCCAACAGACACAGCAACTTTATCACATCATTCATTTCCTTATTATTAGTTTCAACAGTCAAAAATAAGACCATAGCTTCTGTAATAGTGACCAGGACCCCACGAGACCCAAATTAATAAAGACATGTGAGTCCAACAGTTAGTAGAACGGAGGCATCCATAAAACATGAGAAGAAGACTCAACCTCTTCTTTGCAGAAGGAACATAAAGAGGACACATGGGCTCTAGAGTTGTTAAGGAGTTCATTACAGGAATAGTATCTATGTAAGAGTTTAATATGAACTTCTTTAACTTTATCTGTTAAACTCAGTCTGATGTGAGGAAACATCGCTCTCCAACCATGAGAGGAATTGTGACATTGACTCTGAGCAGAAGTAACAACACTCCTGATATGAGCATTATTACAAGAAGGTTCCTCTAAAGTGCTTCCACCAGCTACAGTGCAGGAATCATTCCTGAGAACAGAGGAGATGCTTTTATTAGAGACAGCACTTTAGTAGGTAAACTTTGAATTATTCACAGAGCGAGAGATTACTAATCCTCTTTGTTGGGTGAATTCTTCATAGGTAGCTATGAGCATTGTACCAGCATCATTTAGAAGTTCATAAATAAACACAATACCTTGGTCGTACCACTCTGTTATTTCTGTTTACAACATGTTGATGATCCATTAGATACGTGTGTGTGTGTGTGTGTGTGTGTGTGTGTGTGTGTGTGTGTGTGTGTGGGGAGGAGTCGTGTTGGTTCCATGTGTCCACGGCTCCTTTATGGAAGTTTACATGTTTAACAGGCCAAAACTTTAAAGCACATTTATCAAACAGAGAACTGGGGATAAAAACCAAGGGGCGTTATTATGTACCAAACTATGTTTTAACAGATTGATTTAAATATACTATTAATAGTTTGAAAGTGTGAGTGTTTCCTCTTTACACACTCAGTCTTTGAAATAAGAGTGAATCAACAGCTGTACATGTTTTCTGATCAACATATAAAGACAAAGCTGGAAACACTAATCTAGATGAACCTTCTGCCTTAGAAAGTAACACAGGAGCCATCACAGTCAGCTCTCTCTGTAACCACCAGTCTGGAGACATCCTTCCATCTGTAGATCCGATTATTGTGACTCCAGATATTTTACACCATCTATTAAAAGACTGTCACTATTTCACACCTATTCTTATTAATAGTGAAGCCAGAAGCAACTGAAAACATTTGAAAGCATCTATAACAGCAGAAGAAGAAACAGAGCAGCTGACTGATGGTCAGAACATCTCAACACCTTCTACATTCTCACAGTCAACAATAAACTAATGAAGACGTTCAGCAGCTTCATGAAAAGTTAAAGCAGTAATCCACTTCCTGGAGCGCAAACTATACTCTCTTGTGATTGGCTCACAGACGTGAAGGGGAGTTTCTGTTGACAACGATATCAACGGACTCTGTGTCCCCAGAATAAACCCTGAGACCTGATCTTAAAAAAACCCTGAATCAAAAATGAGGGACCTAGGGGAGACAGACTACAGAGTATGGTTTTTAAGGGTTGATTCAGGGTTTTTAAAGGGGAACTACCGTTTTTTACAACCTGGACCTTATTTCTAGCATAAAATACGATCATTTACTCACCCAGATAACTTTGGTGTCATTTGGAGTCGTTCGGACGAAATTAGATCCAGTGTAGCGCTGATATATCCATATAATGTGAGTGACGGGGCAGCGACACACAGCCTCTATATAACACATTATCTGCCACGAAACTAGTTCATTTCACCAATATTTTGTCATGATACGCTCGTGCTATTCCCCTCTGAGTCCGGGCTCGTCTGTTATCAATATCCGGGGTCAAACTAGCAGTAGCAGCTACAGTAGCAGCTACTACTTCCAGGTCAGAGGTAGTAGGTCAACCTACAGACCCCGGATGTTGATAACAGACGAACCCGGACTCAGAGGGGAATAGCACGAGCGTATCATGACAAAATATTGGTGAAATGAACTAGTTTCGTGGCAGATAATGCTCATAGAGGCTGCGCTTCGGTGCCCCGATCACTCGCATTATATGGATATATCGGCGCTACACTGGATCTAATTTCGTCCGAACGACTTCAAATGACACCAAAGTTATCTGGGTGAGTACATGATCATATATTTTGCTAGAAATAAGGTCCAGGTTGTAAAAAACGGTAGTTATCCTTTAAGGGTTGATTCAGGGTTTTAAAGGGTTGATTCAGGGTTTTAAAGGGTTGATTCAGGGTAGGGGTGGGTGATACATATCGTCTGCGATAATACCGTCATTGTTGTTTTGACAATGTGCAAATTTCCATTATCGAGTATTTAAATGACTTCGCCAAAAACATTGAAACGCACGCGGAAACTCCTCACATCCACTTAACACACGGTGCAGCAACACTCTCTCCTGCATGGCAGGATTCGCCCCACCCCTCGACCTCTTGCCTTCGACCTCTGAACCCCGCGACGTCTCATAACAACAACAACGGCGGACTACATGCCTTCTTTTGTGTTCGGTTTCTCCGTCTACTGTCTGTTTGTTTACAGCGCGCAAGCTTTTTGTGTACGCTCCGTCTCTTTTTCTCTGTTTTTGGTGAATTTCAAGCGCCACCTATAGGCCTGGAATATAAACTACAGCGTTTTCAGTGGATCGGTCTGGACGCAGATATTCTTGAAACAATGCCGAGGAAGACGGAGGATATCGACTGATTATTGTTAACGCCAAAATCAAATTTTGCCCATATCGCCCACCCCTAATTCAGGGTTTTTAAGGGTTGATTCAGGGTTTTTAAGGGTTGTGGACCGAAACATTCTGACTCATCTGAAAAACACAAAACTCATTTAGTTTCATCACTTTTTTTTTACTTTAATTAGAAAAATCCAACCAGCAGATATCAATAACAGTCTGTGACATCATCAAAGTGGACAAAGTGAACTGGCCCACTAGCTAGCTAGTCCAATCAGGGCATCTGATCACCTGTGAGGTTACAGTGTGGCGTGCTGGGATGGGGCGTGGTGTCTGCGGATGTGTCTCAGCAGCAGCTGACGGTCTGGACTCGAGTACTCGCACTGTTGGCATGGAAACACCTCGCCAGTGTGATGACGGCGAGCGTGAAGGTCCAAACTCTTCTTCTGGATACTGAGACAGTAAGAAATACAGGAAGTTAAAGTCACCACGGCAACCAAACAACTCAGCAGCAGACCATAACCAATCAGAGAAGAAACGAACAAACCACAGGTGTGTGTGTGTGTGTGTGTGTCAGGTGTGTTACCTGCAGTAGTCGCAGTGTTGACACCTGTATGGTTTCTCCTGACTGTGAGTTCTGCTGTGTCTGAGCAGAGAGCTGCGGTCTATAGAAGCATACGGACACTGAGCACACCTGTACGGCTTCTCACCTGGACACACACACACAACATACAGTCAGCTGTTACCTGTGTGTGTTCTCAGGTGTGTGTTACCTGTGTGTGTTCTCAGGTGTGTGTTACCTGTGTGTGCTCTCAGGTGTGTGTTCTCAGGTGTGTGTTACCTGTGTGTGCTCTCAGGTGTGTGTTCTCAGGTGTGTGTTACCTGCGTGTGCTCTCAGGTGTGTGTTCTCAGGTGTGTGTTACCTGTGTGTGTTCTCAGGTGTGTGTTACCTGTGTGTGCTCTTAGGTGTGTGTTCTCAGGTGTGTGTTCTCAGCTGTGTGTTACCTGTGTGTGCTCTCAGGTGTGTGTTCTTAGGTGTGTGTTACCTGTGTGTGTTCTCAGCTGTGTGTTACCTGTGTGTGCTACCAGGTGTGTGTTCTCAGGTGTGTGTTACCTATGTGTGTTCTCAGGTGTGTGTTACCTATGTGTGTTCTCAGGTGTGAGTTACCTGTGTGTGTTACCTGTGTGTGTTCTCAGCTGTGTGTTACCTATGTGTGTTCTCAGGTGTGTGTTACCTGTGTGTGTTCTCAGCTGTGTGTTACCTATGTGTGTTCTCAGGTGTGTGTTACCTGTGTGTGTTCTCAGCTGTGTGTTACCTGTGTGTGCTCTCAGGTGTGAGTTACCTGTGTGTGTTACCTGTGTGTGTTCTCAGCTGTGTGTTACCTATGTGTGTTCTCAGGTGTGTGTTACCTGTGTGTGTTCTCAGCTGTGTGTTACCTGTGTGTGCTCTTAGGTGTGTGATCTCAGGTGTGTGTTCTCAGCTGTGTGTTACCTGTGTGTGCTCTCAGGTGTGTGTTCTTAGGTGTGTGTTACCTGTGTGTGTTACCTGTGTGTGTTCTCAGCTGTGTGTTACCTATGTGTGTTCTCAGGTGTGTGTTACCTGTGTGTGTTCTCAGCTGTGTGTTACCTGTGTGTGCTCTCAGGTGTGTGTTACCTGTGTGTGTTACCTGTGTGTGTTCTCAGCTGTGTGTTACCTATGTGTGTTCTCAGGTGTGTGTTACCTGTGTGTGTTCTCAGCTGTGTGTTACCTGTGTGTGTTCTCAGCTGTGTGTTACCTATGTGTGTTCTCAGGTGTGTGTTACCTGTGTGTGTTCTCAGCTGTGTGTTACCTGTGTGTGTTCTCAGCTGTGTGTTACCTGTGTGTGTTCTCAGTAGGGGTGGGCGATGTGGGCAAAAAATAATATCTCAATATTTTGGCGATAACGATAATCAGTCGATATCCTTTAAAATGTGGTTGGAATTGTCTGAGTTGGGCTTGTGTCCACCAAACGCGTTTTTAACGCTCAAAAACTCATTTTCCGAGCGGCCAGCGGTGTTAAAAGTTGAACAGATTTCAACTTGAAGCCTCAGAGCGCTGCGCTAAAAAAACGTCTCCGCTGACGTCTTTTTACCGCTGAAGGCACTTAGCGCTCTGAACGCTGAAGCCCATAGGACTTGTATTCAAAATAGGCGCTGCTAGCACTAGCTTGCGTGCTGTAAACAAACAGACAGTAGACGGAGAAACCGAACAGGAAACCAGAATCGTTTGTGTGGACCGATAATGAGGTCGAACTGCTGCTGCGACTAACACTCGACTACAAGGCGAGTAAGTTGCAAGAAACACGAACACGGGCATGTAGTCCGCCATTATTGTTGTTGTTATGAGATGTCGCGGGGTTCAGGGGTCGAAGGCAAGAGGTCGAGGGGTGGGGCGAATCCTGCCATGCAGTAGAGAGCGTTGCTGCACCGTGTGTTAAGTGGATGTGAGGAGTTTCCGCGTGCGTTTCAACCTATTTTTGGTGAAGTCACTTAAATACTCGATAATGGAAATTTGCACATCGTCAAAACAACAATGACGATATTATCGCAAACGACATATATCGCCCACCCCTAGTTCTCAGGTGTGTGTTACCTGTGTGTGTCCTCAGGTGTTGCAGCAGCGAGGCCTTCAGTCTGCTGCTGTAGGAACAGTGTGGACAGGTGAACGGCTTCTCTCCTCCATGGACGCCCAGGTGGCGCCTCAGAGTCAGTTTGGTGGAGAACTTCCTGTAAAGACAAACATCACAGTTAAAGCAGCCAATCACATTCCTGTCATGTTCAGTTTGTCCTGAAGCCCTCTGACTAGAGTCGCAGGATACCCACGGTACCCCGCAGTGCCAAATCGTAACGGTTCCTACTATACTAGAAATTCTACACGACGGTACTACCGTGGATTACTATACTACCGGTGCCAGTTTCCGCTACATAGCGGCGCCTCTACTTTCCTCTCGGCTTCTCACTGCATGCTACTCCCTTGTAAACAAACCCACATGGCAACTACTGCAACCGAACTACACAGCTGCTGAATGATTGGCTGCTTGCCTGTTACTGGTGACGTCCGGGGATATGATAGGCTGTTTCCGCACGCTGGGTCCGCCCGTCTGTTAGCTGATTGGCTGTTCGTGTGTTTCTGCCGGCAAGAACGAACTCCATGGAGACAGCTCCGCTTCGATAGAAATTCGCTTCAAAAACACACTCACCACGGCAGAAGCACCGGGCCCGAGCAGCGAGTCTGCCGCGGCGGCGGCGTCAGTGGCACCACTAATTTTGCTCAAAAAAACAAACTCCAAAAGTCACATTTGGAACTATTTTGGCTTTAAACAAGGCACAGACGGTAAAGCAATAGACGATGGCCGTCCACTGTGCAGGCGCTGCCACCAAGCTATCCACCTTATTCCTAGCCCCCATGATGCCTTGCGTGAATTATGGGCGCGACTTCCGGTTGCGTTTGTTTACATGGTAACGGTAGACGCTAATCCGGTTTTCATGAGGGTTAGAGAGGTAAAACATGTGGGAACATCAGCTGTTAGAGCTTAAACGAGACAACATTACAATCCCGTTGCCTACTCATATAGAGGGGTGGGAGGGTGACGTGAAGAAGTGGCCTGAGATAACATACAGTTTTAGCTACTTTCTTAACTCTGTCGCTTCGGACAGGGAGGCAATGAATAATCTGAAAAGCTCTGAGGCGTATCAGTGCCTCTACAGTAATAAGTATTAATAATTCATAAGAATATTATATAATATTTTATATATAATATAATATAATATATACTATAATATTATATATAATATATACTATAATATTATAATATAATATATATTATAATAATTCCGGTGAGAACCGGAAGTTGCACCCATAATAGTTTCTACAGCAACGACCCCAGGAATAAGGTGGATAGGAGCCAAAGGAGGGAACACATCCAACCTCATAAAACACCTGCAGTGTCGTCACCCAGATTTATACGTCGAATAGCAGGTTAGTTTGCCCTGTTTATTTTCTCATTGGCTAATATCAGGCTATATGCTCCGTGTACAGGCTGAGGAGTGAAGAGTTAAAGGATGTCCAAGTATGACTAGACGCACAAACACGCAGAGAAAAGGCCAGTGGTCTGTTTGTTTTTTTCAATTTTAACTTTTTAATAAATGTTATTCATTAAAATATTTGTTTCAGTCTAATTCCTACTTCACCAGTGTTATGTTTATCATGCACCAAACAACATTATAAGTAATTAATAAGTATTTATAACTTGTACAAATACACTGCAGTTCATAAAAATAATACTAATAAAAAAAGGCTGCAGTATCGCGATAATACCCGGAACCGTGATACTTTGTCTGGTGTAGTATCGTGGTTACTCATTTTGGTATCGTGACAACTCTACCTCTGACACCTGTGCAGTGAGGGATTGTGGGTAGTGAAGTTACCTGTGACACAGAGAGCAGCAGAAGCCCTCCTTCTCTTCTTCTTCTTCTGTTTTCTGTTGTCTTGTGACACCCTGCAGTGAACCAGCCTCACACCTGCTGCTCCACACACACACACACACACACACACACACACACACACACACACACAGATAAACTTTCCAAAATAAAAGTCTTGTTTGGACATTCAGCCGTCTACCTGTCTGTGCGGTCTGCGTCCTTCCCTCCTGCTCGTCCAATCAGCCGGCGCCTCCACCTGTCTGCAGGAAACACATCATCATCATCATCACTGTGATTATTTTCTTGTTTCTTCATCGTTATAAAGTTCAGCTGGAGGTCATCTGACCTGAGAGGTTGCCGTGGTGACGCTGATCACAGGCGTTGTGTGTTTGTTGCTGAACGTTTCGACAGCTGAACGGCCTCGATGCTGCCTTCTTCTTCTTCTTCTTCTTCTTCTCCTGTTCCTCCCTCCTCCTCCTACTCCTCCTCCTACTCCTCCTCCTGCTGCTGCTGTTGCTGTGGCTCCTCCAGTGAGGCTCCAGCTCCTTCCAGCTGTTGGCCGTCCAGCTGCAGCAGACGCAGCCGAACCCTCCGGACGCCCGGTGGGACCGGACGTGAACATCCAGCAGCCGCCTGGTCGGCAGCGTCAGGGGACACAGGAGACACAGCAGCCTGGGGGGGGAAGTCTCGCTCTGCTTCAGGCTGCTGGACTGAGACAGGATGGGGGGATCATCGGGGGGAGGGAGGACGGGTTGCGAGGTGCTGGGATGAGGAGGAGGAGCAGGAGCAGGAGCAGGAGGAGGAGGTTTGGGGGCCGAGATGCGACACAGTCCCAGAGACATGAGGTGAGCGGACTGTGCCATCTCCTCCTGGGTGGCGGGGGTGTTAATGGGACAGGACAGATCCACTGACGGTTCCTTCAGAGGGAAGATGGAGGACTCCTCCTCCTCCTCCTCCTCCTCCTCCTCCTCGAACAGAGTGCTCACCTGCACACACAGAAACACCTCCAGGATGACTATGAACATCTTCATCTACAGGACTTCAACATGTGAGCGTCCGTGTGGAGCAGCAGCTCTCTGTTCACATTCAGACCACAAGAGGTCTCACTCCTTCTGATTTATCAGAGCTGACGTGTGCATCAGCAGCAGGACGGAGGACATGTATCAACATCCGTCCTGACTCACCTCCAAGTCTGAGATCCGATCACTACGACTACATTCAGAGGTGGTCTAGGCCACACTGAACGACCGCCTACAAAACTAAAGTCCTCTGTGAAACAAGGAGACGAAGAAGGAGGAGGAAGTCACAACAACAGGCAGAATGATCACTCTGTCTGATCTCCAGGTGCTTCACTGTGATGTAATGACATGTTAAACTGATCCAACCAATGAACTAGTAACCACGACACCACACCATCACACCAGACTCCCTTAACAAATGTCTCAGTTTAGTGAGTTGTTGAGTTGGAGACTCTGTCTCTGACTAATTCTTCTACATGAACTTCTTTCTGTTTGTCTCAGTGATGGACACGTTTGTTTCATTTAGGACAGGAAGTGACATCAGATCATGGTGGTCACTCAGATGCAGGTAAATGTAGCTGTGAATTGATAGACTGTAATCGGATTACTCAGGATGGATGATGACAGCAGGTGTGAATTCTCACGTTGAGTCAGACTCACAGCTGTTAATGTGTCACAGCACACACACGTGATTTACATCAGTCAGACAGAGTGATCATCATTCTGCCTGTTGTTGTGACTCCTCCTCCTCCTCCTCCTCCTCCTCCTCCTCGCTTCACAGAGGACATAAGTTGAGTAGTTGGTTCGATCTGACAAACTAACATTTAGATTCAACGTGTTTATTAAAATAACATCTGCTCATACTGATCAATAAATATTTGTCCTCAGATCCTGTTTACAGCTCGACGGTCATGTGATGTGTTTTCAGGTGTGTTTGTCTGAACAAAGACTGCTTCTGGTTTATAATGAAAATCTGTGTGTGTGTGTAGTGCGTCTTAATTCAGGGACTGCATCCTTCAAGGATGCGGCCTTTGTGGCCCACGAAGGCCGCGTCCTTCGGAGAGACCGTGAAGGACGCGCCCACCGTTGTTAAATGGGACGGTCCAGCCTTCGGAGTATTTCCTGGTTGCGTCACCAGATGTTCCCGCCCCTTACGTCACGATTGTGAATGAAGAGATGCATTAAAGTCTGTTTTGGTTCAAATCTACAAACGACAAAATGTGTCAAATCTAAATTGAATCATCAACATTACAAAATAAACATTAACCCACTGATAAATAACAACTATATTTACCACAGCATCACCAGCGTCACGTGTTTTAACTGAAAGTTAACATCTGGAAGTTTTATAGTCCCTTGAACTTTAACATATCTGGCGTTGGATGTTCAAATGAGTAAAAACCGAGTATAAACCCATTACTGAAATTTGAATGTCATGTCTGCGCCACTTGATGTCGCCATTTTCTCTTGCTTCCTCTTCTGTTTCGGGACTGAGCAGCGGTGTGCAAAGGATCTTGGGATATGGGAGGCAGCGAAGGATAGTAGCGGTGCGTCCTCCAAAAAGAGGGAAGGCCAGGCTGTGTTTGAAGGAGCCTTCCAACTGGGACAGCTCTGCACGGCGTTGTGACGTAATTGGCCTTCAAATGCCCTTCGAGGGCCGCAGCCCCTGAATTTGGACACAGCCACAGTGTGTGTGTCAGGTGACTAAAAATTTGGAGTTCAAGAGTGCCTACAAGACAATTTCCTTGTGAGGAGAGTATGACCAAAAAGGCAAAAGCAGAGATGGATGAAATTAAGCAATCCCTGTGCACCTTACAACAAGAGATTGGTAAAATTGCCACGCAGCAAACACAGATAATCAAGCTGGTCGAACAGGTGGAAGGCCTCCAAAAGCAAGTGGACAGTCTTAAAATCGAGAACAAAGAGAAGGACTGGGAAATTGAAATCCTTAAAGGAAGAATCGATGAAATGAAACGCATTGATGATGTGATAATCACCGGATTAAAGACAAGACACCGCTCCTATGCAAACGTCACAGCCTCGGCTGAAGGCCGAGTTGGAAACACTGGAGAACCAGGTCATTCAACTCCTCGGTAGCAGGAACTTGCCCATCCAGAGCCAACACATCGCCGCTTGCCACGCTCTCCCTCGAAAACAGACCAACATGCAGCAGCCACCAGCGATCTTAATACGGTTTGTGAATAGAAAACACAACCGAGTTACTGAAGCATGGACGCATGTTGAAGGGAACCGGTGTCTACCTGAATGAGCACCTCACACAAAAAACGCTGATATTGCTAGAGAAGCCCGCAAACTCAAGAAAGAAAATAAGATCAAGGCAACGTGGACAAGGAACTGTACAGTCTTCATAAGACTCACCGGAGCGACACCGGAGGAAGAAAAGGTGCTGGCGGTATGAGCGATCAAGGATTTGGAGCAGTACGTAAAAAAATGACAGTCCACATGTCAATCACTGCAGTAGATTTACGGCTGGAAACAAGAGGATCCTTTACACCGAATATCGATTTGGACCGCGACATCACCAGTGTCTACTCTAAATGGATTATTATCACCAAGTTGTTTCTGCGCCGCAGGTAGACCGGCAGAACTTTTTTCTTTTTATCTTAATTTTTTTTCTTCAATGACTTCCACTAACTCATTCCCTCCAAACCTCGGGAGATTCCCCCCACAGACTCTAATACATTGACATTTAATCCTTTTGAAAGCACAACGGACAATGATGGAATTTACGAGACTTTTTTTAATCCTGATGCGAACTTTATTGTCTCCAACTCTGCAAAACTGTCATGCAAATATTTCTCTGAAAGTCAGTTTAATAATTTATGTCATCAGGGAGACCCCATTGTTTTTTCCACTTTTCATTTGAATATCCGCAGTTTGTCTAAAAATCATGATTGTCTGAAAACGTATTTACCAACTCTGACTCACTCCTTTTCAGTTTTAGCTTTTTCTGAAACATGGTTAACTGACGATCTTCTCAGTCTTTTTCCGTTATCAAATTATAACTCATCTCACTCCTGCAGAAATAATAGAACAGGAGGAGGAGTGTCTCTGTATGTGTCGAATGCTCAGAATTTCATCAGGAGAAAAGATCTGATTGCTGACTTTGCTACGACGCATGTGGAATCTGTATTTATAGATATTGCACTTGGTAGAAAAAACGTTATAGTCGGATGCATTTATAGATCCCCGACTCAGATATAATCATGTTTAATGACGCACTATATTCTACTTTAGAAAATATAAACAAGGAAAATAAATTGTGTGCCTTATTTGGGGATTTTAACATCAATCTGCTTAAAGATGATCAGATATCCACAACTGACTTTCTAAATACACTTTACTCCAAAAGTTTTTTCCCCTTAATGGCAAAGCCAACTCGAACCACCAAATCTTCAGCCTCATTAATCGATAATATTCTTTTCAACTCTCTGGACTATGAAGTCAACTCCGGTCTATTATTGTGTGATATATCTGATCATCTCCCGGTATTCCAGATTGTATGTGCGATTGATCCTCTCTTAAAACAGCCATCAGTCACCTCTCTTGGGATTCTCGGATTGTCAGGTTAAAAGATGTTGATGCAGCTTATAATTTATTCTTAGTACTTATTAATTCTGCTTTAGAAGCATCTTTTCCCTTGATCAGCCCTAAATCTAAGACTAATTCTTCTAAAGGGAAACCATGGGTTACTTTAGATCTAAAGAAACGTTCCCGTAAAAAAAAAAAACTTTATAGGAAACCATTACTAATCCCACCCCTCTGAATATTGAAACCTATAAGAAATATAAAAATAAATTTACAGCAGTTCTAAGAAAAACAAAAAAAAAGTATTATGCAGATAAATTCATCCAGGCCTGGACAACCTGGAACCTTATTAATCATTTTCTGAATCGTAAAAAAGTATCAGCTGCATCACCAACATTAACGTGTGGGAATGTGGGGACGTTTTCAAACCCCGATGAAATAGCAAATGGCTTTAACAACTTTTTTGTTAATGTTGGCTCCGTCCTGGCATCGAGTTTCTCGGATGCCGGTGAGAACCCCTGTAGTTTTATTAAGGGGCAATATCCTCCTTTTAACACCACGATCCTCCAACGATACAAGAGGTCCATAATTTCATCCTGGAATTAAAGAACTCAGCCCAGGTCACGATGGTATAAAGAGCATCTTGATTTAAGAAACCATTGATCATTTAGTTTCTCCTTTAACCCACATTCTTTCCTTATCACTGCAATCTGGTAATATCCCCATGATTTAAAAATCGCTAAAGTTATCCCCGTTTTTAAAACGGGCGATACTGACAATTTTGGAAATTATCGACCTATATCCATCCTGCCATGCATCTCTAAATTACTGGAGAAATGAGTTTACTCTAGAATATTGAGGCACCAACAAGAAAATAATATTTTACATGATCACCAGTATGGATTTCTTAAAAAACATTCTACAGAGTAGAGATGTTCCGATACCATTTTTTCCCTCCCGATACCGTTTCCGATACTTATGCTGTGGGTATCGGCCGATACGAGTACCGATACCGATACCAGTGTGTTATAAAAAACGATATATATCATACTACGCCTGCATGACTGTGATATGATCATCACTGTGCTGAGGCCTGGCTCAGGTTAAACCCTCTGTAAAACATAATGAATACAGCAAATGAAAGCCATTTATTTTTAAAAAGAACAGTATAAAGCCGAATTCAGCACAGAGCAGACAGGAAGTCAGACACGAAATAATAACATGACATCCGGTTAATTTTCAAAATAAAACACTCCGTGTTGATACAAGCACAAAAACCTCAAATAAGAGACAAATACGCGCTCTTCTTCTAATCCTTCAGCCGGGAACACTTCGTGTTGTTGTGTTTATAACACATACATGTAACTGCGGTCGTGTGTGATTATGTAATCATCACGGGAATTCCTCGGTTTCGTAACTCCAGCTGATCGGCGGAGCTGCGCTGTGGCGGACTCAAAACACAGCTGGTGGGGGTTGAAGGACGAGGACAACGGAGCCAAACCGTCGGAGCCGTAACGCAGCGGACAGTATCCGGTAGAATCTCGGAGCTAACGGAGCTAGGCTAATAAATTACGTGGTATGGGATCGGTGCCTGGACTCCAGTACTCGCTGATACCGATGCCGGCATTTTCGGCAGTATCGGAGGCATTTCCGATACTGGCATCGGAATCGGAACAACTCTACTACAGAGCATGCATTACTTCAGTTAACTAATATTATTTAAACTGCTATGGACCAGAAAAAGTTTGCCCTTGGGGTCTTTCTAGACTTAAGCAAGGCATTCGATACTGTCAACCACAGTATTCTGATTGCCAAATTAAATAGATACGGTGTGGAGGATATTGCCCTGAATTGGTTCAAAAATTATTTATTTAATAGACAACAATATGTGACATTTAATGGCCACTCCTCTACCAAGTCCAGAATTTTACACGGGGTGCCTCAAGGCTCTATTTTGGGCCCTTTATTATTTTTGATTTACATAAATGATTTAGCTTTATCTTTAACATCTCCTTCCCGTAGTATTTGCTGATGACACTAATCTTATAGCAACTCATACTAATTTTAATTATTTGATTGATTCTGTGAACGATGATTTATCCTCTATATCCAAATGGTTTCAACTTAATAAATTAACACTCAATGTGAAGAAATGTAACTTTGTAATCTTTTGCAACATTAACAAGTCTTACCCCAAAGAGCAAGCTAAATTAAACATTAATGGAACAGAAATCATCCAAGTTAAAACTACCAAATTCTTGGGAATATTAGTTGACGAAAGACTTGATTGGACAAATCACATAGACCTTGTTCGCAAAAGATTAACAAAGATGATGGGCATATTAAGAAAAGTGTGCCCATTCATTCATCCTTCTGCCCATTTAACATTATTATAGTTTTTTATTTCCCTACTTGAACTACTGTAACATGGTCTGGGCAGCTACATCTCCTACACATCTTAAGAAATTATGTACTATTCAGAAGAGGTTCTTAAGATTCATCTCTCATTCAAACAGATATGCTCCGTCAGCACCACTATTCACAAAGTATTCTCTTCTACCAATTCACAAACTGAATAACTATCAGATTTGTTTATTCACAAGTTTATTTACAGAAACCAAGATCTCCCTGTCACTTTTCAAAATGTCTTTACCTTCACTCATAATGTACATTCTCACCGCACTAGACAGTAATAATCTTACTTTATATTTACCCTTCACCCGCACATCACACCATCAGTTTAATATGACCTACAGAGGTCCTATGTTTTGGAATGGACTACCTCCTTCACTAAGATCCATTTCTTCTTCTTCACTTATTAAAAAGCAGCTAAAAATACATCTCAACTTCTCTTGAATTTCCCGCTCTCTCCATATCCCACATCCTTACTCTGTCTTTTTATGATTTCAATTAGGGCCCGAGCGATTTAAACGCTTTTCTGGTCCGAGTTTGATTCATGATAAATCCGTGGTATATGACTGAGATGATCAGTCGGTCTTCCTGTCGGCGTGAAGAGCAGTAGCTAATGGTGCCTTGTTGTAGGCCTAATGTTGGATGGTTGTCATGTTAATATGCTGCTGACTCAGCAATAAAAAGGATCTGAAATTATTTTTCGGCGTTTAATTCTTTGTAGAAGTGTCTGAAAGGCTCAAAAGCAGCCATTTGTTCAAAAAAAATAAGTAAATATGTAGATATATTACTTAAATTAATAAAATTTTAAAACTTTATATAAAAAAAAAAAATCGGCCGATTAATCTGTTATCGGATTTTTTTCCCCCTAATAATCGGCATCGGCCCCAAAAAATCCATATCGGTCGGGCCCTAATTTCAATTAATGAATTTTTTGTACCTTTGTCTACCTCCATTTTTTCTCATTTTTGTTCATTTTGCTCATATAACGTTGATTATGTATGCACTTTATCTCCTTTATTTTTTCTATGCTTATTTGTTAGCCATAGAAATTTGTCTTGTTGTAATTTGTTGTAGGGGTGGAACTTATGTACAAGCCAACCGGCTTCGTTCCCTCCGTGCACCATTGAATTTAAATGTGTGCTAAATAAATAAACTAAACTAAACTAGGTGTGTCACCTCACAGGTGTGTGCGACCTGCAGCCCCCCCTCGCTGCTGATGTCACATGTGGGCGGGCTCATGTTGTCGAGCATGTTGTAGAGCAGGAAGTCCTCGTCCTCGTCACTCTGCTTCGACTCTCCGTTCAGGTCCAGCTGGTAGGCCGACGCCCCCCTCTGGAGCCCCGCCTCCTCTCTGTCCTCAGCCCTGATTGCTCGGTTGGCCCCATCCAGGTATGCGAGGGTGGGGGGGCGGTGCCTGTGCAGCAGGTGGCTGCTGATGGAGGCCTTCAGGCCGCAGGTGAACTGACAGAGTTTACAGCGATAAAACTCCACCAGGAAGGACTCCACCAGCCCCCCCGACAGCCCCTCCACCTCCCCACAGTACAGACTGGAGCTCACAGCCCCGCCCACCACCTGCAGCGTCACAGGACTGATGTCACGGTACCGCTGACTAACTGACGACATCACCGTGACATCACAGGACTGCAAACAGGACACCACGCCCACAACATCAACCTGTAATCAGATTACCACAAAAACATTACACACACTCCACTAAATGTTTTTGTTTCTAAACATGTTCTGAAAATTATCAAAATATTACAAAATAAATCATGTTTACCCTCCACTTCTGTTCTTAGCAACACATTATCTGATGAGGAAAAACCTTTCTGAACTGAATTCACCAGGCTTCCGTAGTTTAGTTAAGTTACTTAGTCAACTCAATGTGTGTGTTTTAGATTAAGCAACGCTGTTTGTAAGAATAGATGTACAAATGAGCGATCAATAAATCAATAAAAGAACATCAATGACTG